>NW_026912228.1:0-300000 GCF_963662255.1 Cinclus cinclus | reverse complement strand
GGGGGTGCAAAAGGACCACGTATGAACCTTGACAGCATGGGGAGCTATAGAAGCAAGGAACCATTATGCCACCATGAAGGCCAAGAATCAAATGGTTCATTGTAAGACCAAGTGGCCTAAAAGGGCTTGGAATGCATTGTGACAGCACAGAGGATAAGAGAAGCAAGGAACCATTGTGACCCAATGCAGGCTAACAATCTAATGATCCCTTGTGGCACCAGGGGGTATAAAAAGGGCCAGGGATGGATTGTTACAGCACGGGGACCAATAGAAGCAAGGATCTATTATGCCACCGTGGAGGCCAAGAATCAAATGATTCATTGTGACATCAAGTGGCCTAAAAGGGCATGGGATGCATTGTGACAGCACAGGGGTTAAGAGAAGCAAGGATCCATTGTGACCCAATGGAGGCTAACAATCTAATTATCCCTTTTGACACCAGTGGGCCTAAAAGGGCCAGGGATGTATTGTGAAAGCATGGGGCCCAATTAAAACCTGGTACAATTACGCCACCATGGAGGCCAAGAATCAAATGGTTCATTTTGACATCAAGTGGCCTAAAAGGGCTTGGAATGCATTGTGACAGCACAGAGGATAAGAGAAGCAAGGAACCATTGTGACCCTATGCAGGCTAACAATCTAATGATCCCTTGTGGCACCAGGGGGTATAAAAAGGGCCAGGGATGGATTGTTACAGCACGGGGACCAATAGAAGCAAGGATCTATTATGCCACCGTGGAGGCCAAGAGTCAAATGATTCATTGTGACATCAAGTGGCCTAAAAGGGCATGGGATGCATTGTTACAGCACAGGGGTTAAGAGAAGCAAGGATCCATTGTCACCCAATTGAGGCTAACAATCTAAGGATCCCTTTTGACACCAATGGGCCTAAAAGGGTCAGGGATGTATTGTGAAAGAATGGGGCCCAGTGAAAACCTGGAACAATCAAGCCACCATAGAGGCCAAGAATCAAATGATTCATTGTGACATCAAGTGGCCTAAAAGGGCATGGGATGCATTGTGACAGCACAGGTGTTAAGAGAAGCAAGGATCCATTGTGACCCAATGGAGGCTAATAATCCCAGGATCCCATTTGACACCAGGGGGCGTAAAAGGGCCAGGGATGAATTGTGACAGCATGGGGCCCAATAGAAACAAGGAACCATTATGCCACCGTGGAGGTCAAGAATCAAATGATTCATTGTGACATCAAGTGGCCTAAAAGAGCATGGGATGCATTGTGACACCACAGAGGTTAAGAGAAGCAAGGAACCATTGTGACCCATTGCAGGCTAACAATCTAATGATCCCTAGTGACACCAATGGGCCTAAAAGGGCCAGGGATGGATTGTTACAGCACGGGGACCAATAGAAGCAAGGATCTATTATGCCACCATGGAGGCCAAGAATCAAATAATTCATTGTGACATCAAGTGGCCTAAAAGGGCATGGGATGCATTGTGACAGCACAGGGGTTAAGAGAAGCAAGGAATCATTGTGACCCAATGGAGGCTAACAATCTAATGATCCCTTGTGACACCAATGGGCCTAAAAGGGGCAGGGATGTATTGTGAAAGCATGGGGCCCAATTAAAACCTGGTACAATTACGCCACCATGGAGGCCAAGAATCAAATGATTCATTGTGACATCAAGTGGCCTAAAAGGGCATGGGATGCATTGTGACACCACAGAGCTTACGAGAAGCAAGGAACCATTGTGACCCAATGCAGGCTAACAATCTAAGAATCCCTTTTGACACCAGGGGGCGAAAAAGGACCACGGATGAACTCTGACAGCATGGGGACCTATAGAAGCAAGGAACCATTATGACACCATGAAGGCCAAGAATCAAATGGTTCATTGTGACATCAAGTGGCCTAAAAGGGCTTGGAATGCATTGTGACAGCACAGAGGTTAAGAGAAGCAAGGAACCATTGTGACCCAATGCAGGCTAACAATCTAATGATCCCTTGTGGCACCAGGGGGTATAAAAAGGGCCAGGGATGGATTGTTACAGCACGGGGACCAATAGAAGCAAGGATCTATTATGCCACCGTGGAGGCCAAGAATCAAATGATTCATTGTGACATCAAGTGGCCTAAAAGGGCATGGGATGCATTGTGACACCACAGAGGTTAAGAGAAGCAAGGAACCATTGTGACCCAATGCTGGCTAACAATCTAATGATCCCTTGTGACACCAATGGGCCTAAAAGGGCCAGGGATGAATTGGGAAAGCATGGGGCCCAAGTAAAACCTGGTACAATTATGCCACCATGGAGGCCAAGAATCAAATGATTCATTGTGACATCAAGTGGCCTAAAAGGGCATGGGATGCATTGTGACACCACAGGGGTTAAGAGAAGCAAGGAACCATTGTGACCCAATGCAGGCTAACAATCTAAGAATCCCATTTGACACCAATAGGCCTAAAAGGGCCAGGGATGAATTGTGAAAGCATGGGGCCCAAGTAAAACCTGGTACAATTATGCCACCATGGAGGCCAAGAATCAAATGATTCATTGTGACATCAAGTGGCCTAAAAGGGCATGGGATGCATTGTGATACCACAGGGGTTAAGAGAAGCATGGAACCATTGTGACCCAATGCAGGCTAACAATCTAAGAATCCCTTTTGACACCAGGGGGTGCAAAAGGACCACGTATGAACCTTGACAGCATGGGGACCTATAGAAGCAAGGAACCATTATGCCACCATGAAGGCCAAGAATCAAATGGTTCATTGTAAGACCAAGTGGCCTAAAAGGGCTTGGAATGCATTGTGACAGCACAGAGGATAAGAGAAGCAAGGAACCATTGTGACCCAATGCAGGCTAACAATCTAATGATCCCTTGTGGCACCAGGGGGTATAAAAAGGGCCAGGGATGGATTGTTACAGCACGGGGACCAATAGAAGCAAGGATCTATTATGCCACCGTGGAGGCCAAGAATCAAATGATTCATTGTGACATCAAGTGGCCTAAAAGGGCATGGGATGCATTGTGACAGCACAGGGGTTAAGAGAAGCAAGGATCCATTGTGACCCAATGGAGGCTAACAATCTAATTATCCCTTTTGACACCAGTGGGCCTAAAAGGGCCAGGGATGTATTGTGAAAGCATGGGGCCCAATTAAAACCTGGTACAATTACGCCACCATGGAGGCCAAGAATCAAATGGTTCATTTTGACATCAAGTGGCCTAAAAGGGCTTGGAATGCATTGTGACAGCACAGAGGATAAGAGAAGCAAGGAACCATTGTGACCCTATGCAGGCTAACAATCTAATGATCCCTTGTGGCACCAGGGGGTATAAAAAGGGCCAGGGATGGATTGTTACAGCACGGGGACCAATAGAAGCAAGGATCTATTATGCCACCGTGGAGGCCAAGAGTCAAATGATTCATTGTGACATCAAGTGGCCTAAAAGGGCATGGGATGCATTGTTACAGCACAGGGGTTAAGAGAAGCAAGGATCCATTGTCACCCAATTGAGGCTAACAATCTAAGGATCCCTTTTGACACCAATGGGCCTAAAAGGGTCAGGGATGTATTGTGAAAGAATGGGGCCCAGTGAAAACCTGGAACAATCAAGCCACCATAGAGGCCAAGAATCAAATGATTCATTGTGACATCAAGTGGCCTAAAAGGGCATGGGATGCATTGTGACAGCACAGGTGTTAAGAGAAGCAAGGATCCATTGTGACCCAATGGAGGCTAATAATCCCAGGATCCCATTTGACACCAGGGGGCGTAAAAGGGCCAGGGATGAATTGTGACAGCATGGGGCCCAATAGAAACAAGGAACCATTATGCCACCGTGGAGGTCAAGAATCAAATGATTCATTGTGACATCAAGTGGCCTAAAAGGGCATGGGATGCATTGTGACACCACAGAGGTTAAGAGAAGCAAGGAACCATTGTGACCCATTGCAGGCTAACAATCTAATGATCCCTAGTGACACCAATGGGCCTAAAAGGGCCAGGGATGGATTGTTACAGCACGGGGACCAATAGAAGCAAGGATCTATTATGCCACCATGGAGGCCAAGAATCAAATAATTCATTGTGACATCAAGTGGCCTAAAAGGGCATGGGATGCATTGTGACAGCACAGGGGTTAAGAGAAGCAAGGATCCATTGTGACCCAATGGAGGCTAACAATCTAATTATCCCTTTTGACACCAGTGGGCCTAAAAGGGCCAGGGATGTATTGTGAAAGCATGGGGCCCAATTAAAACCTGGTACAATTACGCCACCATGGAGGCCAAGAATCAAATGGTTCATTTTGACATCAAGTGGCCTAAAAGGGCTTGGAATGCATTGTGACAGCACAGAGGATAAGAGAAGCAAGGAACCATTGTGACCCTATGCAGGCTAACAATCTAATGATCCCTTGTGGCACCAGGGGGTATAAAAAGAGCCAGGGATGGATTGTTACAGCACGGGGACCAATAGAAGCAAGGATCTATTATGCCACCGTGGAGGCCAAGAATCAAATGATTCATTGTGACATCAAGTGGCCTAAAAGGGCATGGGATGCATTGTGACACCACAGGGGTTAAGAGAAGCAAGGAACCATTGTGATCCAATGCAGGCTAACAATCTAAGAATCCCTTTTGACACCAGGGGGCGAAAAAGGACCACAGATGAACTCTGACAGCATGGGGACCTATAGAAGCAAGGAACCATTATGACACCATGAAGGCCAAGAATCAAATGATTCATTGTGACATCAAGTGGCCTAAAAGGGCATGGGATGCATTGTGACACCACAGGGGTTAAGAAAACAAGGAACCATTGTGATCCAATGCAGGCTAACAATCTAAGAATCCCTTTTGACACCAGGGGGCGAAAAAGGACCACGGATGAACTCTGACAGCATGGGGACCTATAGAAGCAAGGAACCATTATGACACCATGAAGGCCAAGAATCAAATGGTTCATTGTGACATCAAGTGGCCTAAAAGGGCTTGGAATGCATTGTGACAGCACAGAGGTTAAGAGAAGCAAGGAACCATTGTGACCCAATCCAGGCTAACAATCTAATGATCCCTTGTGGCACCAGGGGGTATAAAAAGGGCCAGGGATGGATTGTTACAGCACGGGGACCAATAGAAGCAAGGATCTATTATGCCACCGTGGAGGCCAAGAATCAAATGATTCATTGTGACATCAAGTGGCCTAAAAGGGCATGGGATACATTGTGACACCACAGAGGTTAAGAGAAGCAAGGAACCATTGTGACCCAATGCTGGCTAACAATCTAATGATCCCTTGTGACACCAATGGGCCTAAAAGGGCCAGGGATGAATTGGGAAAGCATGGGGCCCAAGCAAAACCTGGTACAATTATGCCACCATGGAGGCCAAGAATCAAATAATTCATTGTGACATCAAGTGGCCTAAAAGGGCATGGGATGCATTGTGACACCACAGGGGTTAAGAGAAGCAAGGAACCATTGTGACCCAATGCAGGCTAACAATCTAAGAATCCCATTTGACACCAATAGGCCTAAAAGGGGCAGGGATGAATTGTGAAAGCATGGGGCCCAAGTAAAACCTGGTACAATTATGCCACCATGGAGGCCAAGAATCAAATGATTCATTGTGACATCAAGTGGCCTAAAAGGTCATGGGATGCATTGTGACACCACAGAGGTTAAGAGAAGCAAGGAACCATTGTGACCCAATGCAGGCTAACAATCTAATGATCCCTTGTGACACCAATGGGCCTAAAAGGGCCAGGGATGAATTGTTACAGCACGGGGACCAATAGAAGCAAGGATCTATTATGCCACCATGGAGGCCAAGAATCAAATAATTCATTGTGACATCATGTGGCCTAAAATGGCATGGGATGCATTGTGACAGCACAGGGGTTAAGAGAAGCAAGGAACCATTGTGACCCAATGGAGGCTAACAATCTAATGATCCCTTGTGACACCAATGGGCCTAAAAGAGGCAGGGATGCATTGTGAAAGCATGGGGCCCAATAGAAACCTCGTACAATTACGCCACCATGGAGACCAAGAATCAAATAATTCATTGTGACATCAAGTGGCCTAAAAGGGCATGGGATGCATTGTGACAGCACAGGGGTTAAGAGAAGCAAGGATCCATTGTGACCCAATGCAGGCAAATAATCCCAGGATCCCATTTGACACCAGGGGGCGAAAAAGGACCACGGATGAACTCTGACAGCATGGGGACCTATAGAAGCAAGGAACCATTATGACACCATGAAGGCCAAGAATCAAATGGTTCATTGTGACATCAAGTGGCCTAAAAGGGCTTGGAATGCATTGTGACAGCACAGAGGTTAAGAGAAGCAAGGAACCATTGTGACCCAATCCAGGCTAACAATCTAATGATCCCTTGTGGCACCAGGGGGTATAAAAAGGGCCAGGGATGGATTGTTACAGCACGGGGACCAATAGAAGCAAGGATCTATTATGCCACCGTGGAGGCCAAGAATCAAATGATTCATTGTGACATCAAGTGGCCTAAAAGGGCATGGGATACATTGTGACACCACAGAGGTTAAGAGAAGCAAGGAACCATTGTGACCCAATGCTGGCTAACAATCTAATGATCCCTTGTGACACCAATGGGCCTAAAAGGGCCAGGGATGAATTGGGAAAGCATGGGGCCCAAGCAAAACCTGGTACAATTATGCCACCATGGAGGCCAAGAATCAAATAATTCATTGTGACATCAAGTGGCCTAAAAGGGCATGGGATGCATTGTGACACCACAGGGGTTAAGAGAAGCAAGGAACCATTGTGACCCAATGCAGGCTAACAATCTAAGAATCCCATTTGACACCAATAGGCCTAAAAGGGGCAGGGATGAATTGTGAAAGCATGGGGCCCAAGTAAAACCTGGTACAATTATGCCACCATGGAGGCCAAGAATCAAATGATTCATTGTGACATCAAGTGGCCTAAAAGGTCATGGGATGCATTGTGACACCACAGAGGTTAAGAGAAGCAAGGAACCATTGTGACCCAATGCAGGCTAACAATCTAATGATCCCTAGTGACACCAATGGGCCTAAAAGGGCCAGGGATGAATTGTTACAGCACGGGGACCAATAGAAGCAAGGATCTATTATGCCACCATGGAGGCCAAGAATCAAATAATTCATTGTGACATCATGTGGCCTAAAATGGCATGGGATGCATTGTGACAGCACAGGGGTTAAGAGAAGCAAGGAACCATTGTGACCCAATGGAGGCTAACAATCTAATGATCCCTTGTGACACCAATGGGCCTAAAAGAGGCAGGGATGCATTGTGAAAGCATGGGGCCCAATAGAAACCTCGTACAATTACGCCACCATGGAGACCAAGAATCAAATAATTCATTGTGACATCAAGTGGCCTAAAAGGGCATGGGATGCATTGTGACAGCACAGGGGTTAAGAGAAGCAAGGATCCATTGTGACCCAATGCAGGCAAATAATCCCAGGATCCCATTTGACACCAGGGGGCGTAAAAGGGCCAGGGATGAATTGTGACAGCATGGGGCCCAATAAAAACAAGGAACCATTATGACACCATGGAGGCCAAGAATCAAATGATTCATTGTGACATCAAGTGGCCTAAAAGGGCTTGGAATGCATTGTGACAGCACAGAGGTTAAGAGAAGCAAGGAACCATTGTGACCCAATGCAGGCTAACAATCTAATGATCCCTTGTGGCACCAGGGGGTATAAAAAGGGCCAGGGATGGATTGTTACAGCACGGGGACCAATAGAAGCAAGGATCTATTATGCCACCGTGGAGGCCAAGAATCAAATGATTCATTGTGACATCAAGTGGCCTAAAAGGGCATGGGATGCATTGTGACA
Source organism: Cinclus cinclus (assembly GCF_963662255.1). Lineage (NCBI taxonomy): Eukaryota > Metazoa > Chordata > Aves > Passeriformes > Cinclidae > Cinclus > Cinclus cinclus. Next base: position 292,148 of record NW_026912228.1, on the reverse strand, counting down.
CCACAGAGGTTAAGAGAAGCAAGGAACCATTGTGACCCAATCCAGGCTAACAATCTAATGATCCCTTGTGACACCAATGGGCCTAAAAGGGCCAGGGATGAATTGGGAAAGCATGGGGCCCAAGTAAAACCTGGTACAATTATGCCACCATGGAGGCCAAGAATCAAATGATTCATTGTGACATCAAGTGGCCTAAAAGGGCATGGGATGCATTGTGACACCACAGGGGTTAAGAGAAGCAAGGAACCATTGTGACCCAATGCAGGCTAACAATCTAAGAATCCCATTTGACACCAATAGGCCTAAAAGGGCCAGGGATGAATTGTGAAAGCATGGGGCCCAAGTAAAACCTGGTACAATTATGCCACCATGGAGGCCAAGAATCAAATGATTCATTGTGACATCAAGTGGCCTAAAAGGGCATGGGATGCATTGTGATACCACAGGGGTTAAGAGAAGCATGGAACCATTGTGACCCAATGCAGGCTAACAATCTAAGAATCCCTTTTGACACCAGGGGGTGCAAAAGGACCACGTATGAACCTTGACAGCATGGGGACCTATAGAAGCAAGGAACCATTATGCCACCATGAAGGCCAAGAATCAAATGGTTCATTGTAAGACCAAGTGGCCTAAAAGGGCTTGGAATGCATTGTGACAGCACAGAGGATAAGAGAAGCAAGGAACCATTGTGACCCAATGCAGGCTAACAATCTAATGATCCCTTGTGGCACCAGGGGGTATAAAAAGGGCCAGGGATGGATTGTTACAGCACGGGGACCAATAGAAGCAAGGATCTATTATGCCACCGTGGAGGCCAAGAATCAAATGATTCGTTGTGACATCAAGTGGCCTAAAAGGGCATGGGATGCATTGTGACAGCACAGGGGTTAAGAGAAGCAAGGATCCATTGTGACCCAATGGAGGCTAACAATCTAATTATCCCTTTTGACACCAGTGGGCCTAAAAGGGCCAGGGATGTATTGTGAAAGCATGGGGCCCAATTAAAACCTGGTACAATTACGCCACCATGGAGGCCAAGAATCAAATGGTTCATTTTGACATCAAGTGGCCTAAAAGGGCTTGGAATGCATTGTGACAGCACAGAGGATAAGAGAAGCAAGGAACCATTGTGACCCTATGCAGGCTAACAATCTAATGATCCCTTGTGGCACCAGGGGGTATAAAAAGGGCCAGGGATGGATTGTTACAGCACGGGGACCAATAGAAGCAAGGATCTATTATGCCACCGTGGAGGCCAAGAGTCAAATGATTCATTGTGACATCAAGTGGCCTAAAAGGGCATGGGATGCATTGTTACAGCACAGGGGTTAAGAGAAGCAAGGATCCATTGTCACCCAATTGAGGCTAACAATCTAAGGATCCCTTTTGACACCAATGGGCCTAAAAGGGTCAGGGATGTATTGTGAAAGAATGGGGCCCAGTGAAAACCTGGAACAATCAAGCCACCATAGAGGCCAAGAATCAAATGATTCATTGTGACATCAAGTGGCCTAAAAGGGCATGGGATGCATTGTGACAGCACAGGTGTTAAGAGAAGCAAGGATCCATTGTGACCCAATGGAGGCTAATAATCCCAGGATCCCATTTGACACCAGGGGGCGTAAAAGGGCCAGGGATGAATTGTGACAGCATGGGGCCCAATAGAAACAAGGAACCATTATGCCACCGTGGAGGTCAAGAATCAAATGATTCATTGTGACATCAAGTGGCCTAAAAGAGCATGGGATGCATTGTGACACCACAGAGGTTAAGAGAAGCAAGGAACCATTGTGACCCATTGCAGGCTAACAATCTAATGATCCCTAGTGACACCAATGGGCCTAAAAGGGCCAGGGATGGATTGTTACAGCACGGGGACCAATAGAAGCAAGGATCTATTATGCCACCATGGAGGCCAAGAATCAAATAATTCATTGTGACATCAAGTGGCCTAAAAGGGCATGGGATGCATTGTGACAGCACAGGGGTTAAGAGAAGCAAGGAATCATTGTGACCCAATGGAGGCTAACAATCTAATGATCCCTTGTGACACCAATGGGCCTAAAAGGGGCAGGGATGTATTGTGAAAGCATGGGGCCCAATTAAAACCTGGTACAATTACGCCACCATGGAGGCCAAGAATCAAATGATTCATTGTGACATCAAGTGGCCTAAAAGGGCATGGGATGCATTGTGACACCACAGGGGTTAAGAGAAGCAAGGAACCATTGTGATCCAATGCAGGCTAACAATCTAAGAATCCCTTTTGACACCAGGGGGCGAAAAAGGACCACGGATGAACTCTGACAGCATGGGGACCTATAGAAGCAAGGAACCATTATGACACCATGAAGGCCAAGAATCAAATGGTTCATTGTGACATCAAGTGGCCTAAAAGGGCTTGGAATGCATTGTGACAGCACAGAGGTTAAGAGAAGCAAGGAACCATTGTGACCCAATCCAGGCTAACAATCTAATGATCCCTTGTGGCACCAGGGGGTATAAAAAGGGCCAGGGATGGATTGTTACAGCACGGGGACCAATAGAAGCAAGGATCTATTATGCCACCGTGGAGGCCAAGAATCAAATGATTCATTGTGACATCAAGTGGCCTAAAAGGGCATGGGATACATTGTGACACCACAGAGGTTAAGAGAAGCAAGGAACCATTGTGACCCAATGCTGGCTAACAATCTAATGATCCCTTGTGACACCAATGGGCCTAAAAGGGCCAGGGATGAATTGGGAAAGCATGGGGCCCAAGCAAAACCTGGTACAATTATGCCACCATGGAGGCCAAGAATCAAATGATTCATTGTGACATCAAGTGGCCTAAAAGGGCATGGGATGCATTGTGACACCACAGGGGTTAAGAGAAGCAAGGAACCATTGTGACCCAATGCAGGCTAACAATCTAAGAATCCCATTTGACACCAATAGGCCTAAAAGGGGCAGGGATGAATTGTGAAAGCATGGGGCCCAAGTAAAACCTGGTACAATTATGCCACCATGGAGGCCAAGAATCAAATGATTCATTGTGACATCAAGTGGCCTAAAAGGGCATGGGATGCATTGTGACACCACAGGGGTTAAGAGAAGCAAGGAACCCTTGTGACCCAATGGAGGCTAATAATCCCAGGATCCCATTTGACACCAGGGGGCGTAAAAGGGCCAGGGATGAATTGTGACAGCATGGGGCCCAATAGAAACAAGGAACCATTATGCCACCATGGAGGCCAAGAATCAAATGATTCATTGTGACATCAAGTGGCCTAAAAGGGCATGGGATGCATTGTGACACCGCAGAGGTTAAGAGAAGCAAGGAATCATTGTGACCCAATGCAGGCTAACAATCTCATGATCCCTTGTGACGCCAATGGGCCTAAAAGGGGCAGGGATGATTTGTGAAAGCATGGGGCCCCAGTAAAACCTGGTACAATTATGCCACCATGGAGGCCAAGAATCAAATGATTCATTGTGACATCAAGTGGCCTAAAAGGGCATGGGATGCATTGTGACACCACAGAGCTTACGAGAAGCAAGGAACCATTGTGACCCAATGCAGGCTAACAATCTAAGAATCCCTTTTGACACCAGGGGGCGCAAAAGGACCACGGATGAACTCTGACAGCATGGGGAGCTATAGAAGCAAGGAACCATTATGACACCATGAAGGCCAAGAATCAAATGGTTCATTGTAAGACCAAGTGGCCTAAAAGGGCTTGGAATGCATTGTGACACCACAGAGGTTAAGAGAAGCAAGGAACCATTGTGACCCAATGCAGGCTAACAATCTAATGATCCCTTGTGGCACCAGGGGGTATAAAAAGAGCCAGGGATGGATTGTTACAGCACGGGGACCAATAGAAGCAAGGATCTATTATGCCACCGTGGAGGCCAAGAATCAAATGATTCATTGTGACATCAAGTGGCCTAAAAGGGCATGGGATGCATTGTGACACCACAGGGGTTAAGAGAAGCAAGGATCCATTGTCACCCAATTGAGGCTAATAATCGCAGGATCCCTTTTGACACCAGGGGGCGTAAAAGGGCCAGGGATGAATTGTGACAGCACGGGGACCAATAGAAACAAGGAACCATTATGACACCATGGAGGCCAAGAATCAAATGATTCATTGTGACATCAAGTGGCCTAAAAGGGCATGGGATGCATTGTGACACCACAGAGGTTAAGAGAAGCAAGGAACCATTGTGACCCAATCCAGGCTAACAATCTAATGATCCCTTGTGACACCAATGGGCCTAAAAGGGCCAGGGATGAATTGTTACAGCACGGGGACCAATAGAAGCAAGGATCTATTATGCCACCATGGAGGCCAAGAATCAAATAATTCATTGTGACATCATGTGGCCTAAAATGGCATGGGATGCATTGTGACAGCACAGGGGTTAAGAGAAGCAAGGAACCATTGTGACCCAATGCAGGCTAACAATCTAAGAATCCCATTTGACACCAATAGGCCTAAAAGGGCCAGGGATGAATTGTGAAAGCATGGGGCCCAAGTAAAACCTGGTACAATTATGCCACCATGGAGGCCAAGAATCAAATGATTCATTGTGACATCAAGTGGCCTAAAAGGGCATGGGATGCATTGTGATACCACAGGGGTTAAGAGAAGCATGGAACCATTGTGACCCAATGCAGGCTAACAATCTAAGAATCCCTTTTGACACCAGGGGGTGCAAAAGGACCACGTATGAACCTTGACAGCATGGGGACCTATAGAAGCAAGGAACCATTATGCCACCATGAAGGCCAAGAATCAAATGGTTCATTGTAAGACCAAGTGGCCTAAAAGGGCTTGGAATGCATTGTGACAGCACAGAGGATAAGAGAAGCAAGGAACCATTGTGACCCAATGCAGGCTAACAATCTAATGATCCCTTGTGGCACCAGGGGGTATAAAAAGGGCCAGGGATGGATTGTTACAGCACGGGGACCAATAGAAGCAAGGATCTATTATGCCACCGTGGAGGCCAAGAATCAAATGATTCATTGTGACATCAAGTGGCCTAAAAGGGCATGGGATGCATTGTGACAGCACAGGGGTTAAGAGAAGCAAGGATCCATTGTGACCCAATGGAGGCTAACAATCTAATTATCCCTTTTGACACCAGTGGGCCTAAAAGGGCCAGGGATGAATTGTGAAAGCATGGGGCCCAATTAAAACCTGGTACAATTACGCCACCATGGAGGCCAAGAATCAAATGGTTCATTTTGACATCAAGTGGCCTAAAAGGGCTTGGAATGCATTGTGACAGCACAGAGGATAAGAGAAGCAAGGAACCATTGTGACCCTATGCAGGCTAACAATCTAATGATCCCTTGTGGCACCAGGGGGTATAAAAAGGGCCAGGGATGGATTGTTACAGCACGGGGACCAATAGAAGCAAGGATCTATTATGCCACCGTGGAGGCCAAGAGTCAAATGATTCATTGTGACATCAAGTGGCCTAAAAGGGCATGGGATGCATTGTGACACCACAGGGGTTAAGAGAAGCAAGGATCCATTGTCACCCAATTGAGGCTAATAATCCCAGGATCCCATTTGACACCAGGGGGCGTAAAAGGGCCAGGGATGAATTGTGACAGCACGGGGACCAATAGAAACAAGGAACCATTATGACACCATGGAGGCCAAGAATCAAATGATTCATTGTGACATCAAGTGGCCTAAAAGGGCATGGGATGCATTGTGACACCACAGAGGTTAAGAGAAGCAAGGAACCATTGTGACCCAATGCAGGCTAACAATCTAATGATCCCTTGTGACACCAATGGGCCTAAAAGGGCCAGGGATGAATTGTTACAGCACGGGGACCAATAGAAGCAAGGATCTATTATGCCACCATGGAGGCCAAGAATCAAATAATTCATTGTGACATCATGTGGCCTAAAATGGCATGGGATGCATTGTGACAGCACAGGGGTTAAGAGAAGCAAGGAACCATTGTGACCCAATGGAGGCTAACAATCTAATGATCCCTTGTGACACCAATGGGCCTAAAAGAGGCAGGGATGCATTGTGAAAGCATGGGGCCCAATAGAAACCTCGTACAATTACGCCACCATGGAGACCAAGAATCAAATAATTCATTGTGACATCAAGTGGCCTAAAAGGGCATGGGATGCATTGTGACAGCACAGGGGTTAAGAGAAGCAAGGATCCATTGTGACCCAATGCAGGCAAATAATCCCAGGATCCCATTTGACACCAGGGGGCGTAAAAGGGCCAGGGATGAATTGTGACAGCATGGGGCCCAATAAAAACAAGGAACCATTATGACACCATGGAGGCCAAGAATCAAATGATTCATTGTGACATCAAGTGGCCTAAAAGGGCTTGGAATGCATTGTGACAGCACAGAGGTTAAGAGAAGCAAGGAACCATTGTGACCCAATGCAGGCTAACAATCTAATGATCCCTTGTGGCACCAGGGGGTATAAAAAGGGCCAGGGATGGATTGTTACAGCACGGGGACCAATAGAAGCAAGGATCTATTATGCCACCGTGGAGGCCAAGAATCAAATGATTCATTGTGACATCAAGTGGCCTAAAAGGGCATGGGATGCATTGTGACACCACAGAGGTTAAGAGAAGCAAGGAACCATTGTGACCCAATGCTGGCTAACAATCTCATGATCCCTTGTGACACCAATGGGCCTAAAAGGGCCAGGGATGAATTGGGAAAGCATGGGGCCCAAGTAAAACCTGGTACAATTATGCCACCATGGAGGCCAAGAATCAAATGATTCATTGTGACATCAAGTGGCCTAAAAGGGCATGGGATGCATTGTGACACCACAGGGGTTAAGAGAAGCAAGGAACCATTGTGACCCAATGCAGGCTAACAATCTAAGAATCCCATTTGACACCAATAGGCCTAAAAGGGCCAGGGATGAATTGTGAAAGCATGGGGCCCAAGTAAAACCTGGTACAATTATGCCACCATGGAGGCCAAGAATCAAATGATTCATTGTGACATCAAGTGGCCTAAAAGGGCATGGGATGCATTGTGATACCACAGGGGTTAAGAGAAGCATGGAACCATTGTGACCCAATGCAGGCTAACAATCTAAGAATCCCTTTTGACACCAGGGGGTGCAAAAGGACCACGTATGAACCTTGACAGCATGGGGACCTATAGAAGCAAGGAACCATTATGCCACCATGAAGGCCAAGAATCAAATGGTTCATTGTAAGACCAAGTGGCCTAAAAGGGCTTGGAATGCATTGTGACAGCACAGAGGATAAGAGAAGCAAGGAACCATTGTGACCCAATGCAGGCTAACAATCTAATGATCCCTTGTGGCACCAGGGGGTATAAAAAGGGCCAGGGATGGATTGTTACAGCACGGGGACCAATAGAAGCAAGGATCTATTATGCCACCGTGGAGGCCAAGAATCAAATGATTCATTGTGACATCAAGTGGCCTAAAAGGGCATGGGATGCATTGTGACAGCACAGGGGTTAAGAGAAGCAAGGATCCATTGTGACCCAATGGAGGCTAACAATCTAATTATCCCTTTTGACACCAGTGGGCCTAAAAGGGCCAGGGATGTATTGTGAAAGCATGGGGCCCAATTAAAACCTGGTACAATTACGCCACCATGGAGGCCAAGAATCAAATGGTTCATTTTGACATCAAGTGGCCTAAAAGGGCTTGGAATGTATTGTGACAGCACAGAGGATAAGAGAAGCAAGGAACCATTGTGACCCTATGCAGGCTAACAATCTAATGATCCCTTGTGGCACCAGGGGGTATAAAAAGGGCCAGGGATGGATTGTTACAGCACGGGGACCAATAGAAGCAAGGATCTATTATGCCACCGTGGAGGCCAAGAGTCAAATGATTCATTGTGACATCAAGTGGCCTAAAAGGGCATGGGATGCATTGTTACAGCACAGGGGTTAAGAGAAGCAAGGATCCATTGTCACCCAATTGAGGCTAACAATCTAAGGATCCCTTTTGACACCAATGGGCCTAAAAGGGTCAGGGATGTATTGTGAAAGAATGGGGCCCAGTGAAAACCTGGAACAATCAAGCCACCATAGAGGCCAAGAATCAAATGATTCATTGTGACATCAAGTGGCCTAAAAGGGCATGGGATGCATTGTGACAGCACAGGTGTTAAGAGAAGCAAGGATCCATTGTGACCCAATGGAGGCTAATAATCCCAGGATCCCATTTGACACCAGGGGGCGTAAAAGGGCCAGGGATGAATTGTGACAGCATGGGGCCCAATAGAAACAAGGAACCATTATGCCACCGTGGAGGTCAAGAATCAAATGATTCATTGTGACATCAAGTGGCCTAAAAGGGCATGGGATGCATTGTGACACCACAGAGGTTAAGAGAAGCAAGGAACCATTGTGACCCATTGCAGGCTAACAATCTAATGATCCCTAGTGACACCAATGGGCCTAAAAGGGCCAGGGATGGATTGTTACAGCACGGGGACCAATAGAAGCAAGGATCTATTATGCCACCATGGAGGCCAAGAATCAAATAATTCATTGTGACATCAAGTGGCCTAAAAGGGCATGGGATGCATTGTGACAGCACAGGGGTTAAGAGAAGCAAGGATCCATTGTGACCCAATGGAGGCTAACAATCTAATTATCCCTTTTGACACCAGTGGGCCTAAAAGGGCCAGGGATGTATTGTGAAAGCATGGGGCCCAATTAAAACCTGGTACAATTACGCCACCATGGAGGCCAAGAATCAAATGGTTCATTTTGACATCAAGTGGCCTAAAAGGGCTTGGAATGCATTGTGACAGCACAGAGGATAAGAGAAGCAAGGAACCATTGTGACCCTATGCAGGCTAACAATCTAATGATCCCTTGTGGCACCAGGGGGTATAAAAAGAGCCAGGGATGGATTGTTACAGCACGGGGACCAATAGAAGCAAGGATCTATTATGCCACCGTGGAGGCCAAGAATCAAATGATTCATTGTGACATCAAGTGGCCTAAAAGGGCATGGGATGCATTGTGACACCACAGGGGTTAAGAGAAGCAAGGATCCATTGTCACCCAATTGAGGCTAATAATCGCAGGATCCCTTTTGACACCAGGGGGCGTAAAAGGGCCAGGGATGAATTGTGACAGCACGGGGACCAATAGAAACAAGGAACCATTATGACACCATGGAGGCCAAGAATCAAATGATTCATTGTGACATCAAGTGGCCTAAAAGGGCATGGGATGCATTGTGACACCACAGGGGTTAAGAGAAGCAAGGAACCATTGTGATCCAATGCAGGCTAACAATCTAAGAATCCCTTTTGACACCAGGGGGCGAAAAAGGACCACAGATGAACTCTGACAGCATGGGGACCTATAGAAGCAAGGAACCATTATGACACCATGAAGGCCAAGAATCAAATGATTCATTGTGACATCAAGTGGCCTAAAAGGGCATGGGATGCATTGTGACACCACAGGGGTTAAGAGAAGCAAGGAACCATTGTGATCCAATGCAGGCTAACAATCTAAGAATCCCTTTTGACACCAGGGGGCGAAAAAGGACCACGGATGAACTCTGACAGCATGGGGACCTATAGAAGCAAGGAACCATTATGACACCATGAAGGCCAAGAATCAAATGGTTCATTGTGACATCAAGTGGCCTAAAAGGGCTTGGAATGCATTGTGACAGCACAGAGGTTAAGAGAAGCAAGGAACCATTGTGACCCAATCCAGGCTAACAATCTAATGATCCCTTGTGGCACCAGGGGGTATAAAAAGGGCCAGGGATGGATTGTTACAGCACGGGGACCAATAGAAGCAAGGATCTATTATGCCACCGTGGAGGCCAAGAATCAAATGATTCATTGTGACATCAAGTGGCCTAAAAGGGCATGGGATACATTGTGACACCACAGAGGTTAAGAGAAGCAAGGAACCATTGTGACCCAATGCTGGCTAACAATCTAATGATCCCTTGTGACACCAATGGGCCTAAAAGGGCCAGGGATGAATTGGGAAAGCATGGGGCCCAAGCAAAACCTGGTACAATTATGCCACCATGGAGGCCAAGAATCAAATGATTCATTGTGACATCAAGTGGCCTAAAAGGGCATGGGATGCATTGTGACACCACAGGGGTTAAGAGAAGCAAGGAACCATTGTGACCCAATGCAGGCTAACAATCTAAGAATCCCATTTGACACCAATAGGCCTAAAAGGGGCAGGGATGAATTGTGAAAGCATGGGGCCCAAGTAAAACCTGGTACAATTATGCCACCATGGAGGCCAAGAATCAAATGATTCATTGTGACATCAAGTGGCCTAAAAGGTCATGGGATGCATTGTGACACCACAGAGGTTAAGAGAAGCAAGGAACCATTGTGACCCAATGCAGGCTAACAATCTAATGATCCCTAGTGACACCAATGGGCCTAAAAGGGCCAGGGATGAATTGTTACAGCACGGGGACCAATAGAAGCAAGGATCTATTATGCCACCATGGAGGCCAAGAATCAAATAATTCATTGTGACATCATGTGGCCTAAAATGGCATGGGATGCATTGTGACAGCACAGGGGTTAAGAGAAGCAAGGAACCATTGTGACCCAATGGAGGCTAACAATCTAATGATCCCTTGTGACACCAATGGGCCTAAAAGAGGCAGGGATGCATTGTGAAAGCATGGGGCCCAATAGAAACCTCGTACAATTACGCCACCATGGAGACCAAGAATCAAATAATTCATTGTGACATCAAGTGGCCTAAAAGGGCATGGGATGCATTGTGACAGCACAGGGGTTAAGAGAAGCAAGGATCCATTGTGACCCAATGCAGGCAAATAATCCCAGGATCCCATTTGACACCAGGGGGCGTAAAAGGGCCAGGGATGAATTGTGACAGCATGGGGCCCAATAAAAACAAGGAACCATTATGACACCATGGAGGCCAAGAATCAAATGATTCATTGTGACATCAAGTGGCCTAAAAGGGCTTGGAATGCATTGTGACAGCACAGAGGTTAAGAGAAGCAAGGAACCATTGTGACCCAATGCAGGCTAACAATCTAATGATCCCTTGTGGCACCAGGGGGTATAAAAAGGGCCAGGGATGGATTGTTACAGCACGGGGACCAATAGAAGCAAGGATCTATTATGCCACCGTGGAGGCCAAGAATCAAATGATTCATTGTGACATCAAGTGGCCTAAAAGGGCATGGGATGCATTGTGACACCACAGAGGTTAAGAGAAGCAAGGAACCATTGTGACCCAATCCAGGCTAACAATCTAATGATCCCTTGTGACACCAATGGGCCTAAAAGGGCCAGGGATGAATTGGGAAAGCATGGGGCCCAAGTAAAACCTGGTACAATTATGCCACCATGGAGGCCAAGAATCAAATGATTCATTGTGACATCAAGTGGCCTAAAAGGGCATGGGATGCATTGTGACACCACAGGGGTTAAGAGAAGCAAGGAACCATTGTGACCCAATGCAGGCTAACAATCTAAGAATCCCATTTGACACCAATAGGCCTAAAAGGGCCAGGGATGAATTGTGAAAGCATGGGGCCCAAGTAAAACCTGGTACAATTATGCCACCATGGAGGCCAAGAATCAAATGATTCATTGTGACATCAAGTGGCCTAAAAGGGCATGGGATGCATTGTGATACCACAGGGGTTAAGAGAAGCATGGAACCATTGTGACCCAATGCAGGCTAACAATCTAAGAATCCCTTTTGACACCAGGGGGTGCAAAAGGACCACGTATGAACCTTGACAGCATGGGGACCTATAGAAGCAAGGAACCATTATGCCACCATGAAGGCCAAGAATCAAATGGTTCATTGTAAGACCAAGTGGCCTAAAAGGGCTTGGAATGCATTGTGACAGCACAGAGGATAAGAGAAGCAAGGAACCATTGTGACCCAATGCAGGCTAACAATCTAATGATCCCTTGTGGCACCAGGGGGTATAAAAAGGGCCAGGGATGGATTGTTACAGCACGGGGACCAATAGAAGCAAGGATCTATTATGCCACCGTGGAGGCCAAGAATCAAATGATTCATTGTGACATCAAGTGGCCTAAAAGGGCATGGGATGCATTGTGACAGCACAGGGGTTAAGAGAAGCAAGGATCCATTGTGACCCAATGGAGGCTAACAATCTAATTATCCCTTTTGACACCAGTGGGCCTAAAAGGGCCAGGGATGAATTGGGAAAGCATGGGGCCCAAGCAAAACCTGGTACAATTATGCCACCATGGAGGCCAAGAATCAAATGATTCATTGTGACATCAAGTGGCCTAAAAGGGCATGGGATGCATTGTGACACCACAGGGGTTAAGAGAAGCAAGGAACCATTGTGACCCAATGCAGGCTAACAATCTAAGAATCCCATTTGACACCAATAGGCCTAAAAGGGGCAGGGATGAATTGTGAAAGCATGGGGCCCAAGTAAAACCTGGTACAATTATGCCACCATGGAGGCCAAGAATCAAATGATTCATTGTGACATCAAGTGGCCTAAAAGGTCATGGGATGCATTGTGACACCACAGAGGTTAAGAGAAGCAAGGAACCATTGTGACCCAATGCAGGCTAACAATCTAATGATCCCTAGTGACACCAATGGGCCTAAAAGGGCCAGGGATGAATTGTTACAGCACGGGGACCAATAGAAGCAAGGATCTATTATGCCACCATGGAGGCCAAGAATCAAATAATTCATTGTGACATCATGTGGCCTAAAATGGCATGGGATGCATTGTGACAGCACAGGGGTTAAGAGAAGCAAGGAACCATTGTGACCCAATGGAGGCTAACAATCTAATGATCCCTTGTGACACCAATGGGCCTAAAAGAGGCAGGGATGCATTGTGAAAGCATGGGGCCCAATAGAAACCTCGTACAATTACGCCACCATGGAGACCAAGAATCAAATAATTCATTGTGACATCAAGTGGCCTAAAAGGGCATGGGATGCATTGTGACAGCACAGGGGTTAAGAGAAGCAAGGATCCATTGTGACCCAATGCAGGCAAATAATCCCAGGATCCCATTTGACACCAGGGGGCGTAAAAGGGCCAGGGATGAATTGTGACAGCATGGGGCCCAATAAAAACAAGGAACCATTATGACACCATGGAGGCCAAGAATCAAATGATTCATTGTGACATCAAGTGGCCTAAAAGGGCTTGGAATGCATTGTGACAGCACAGAGGTTAAGAGAAGCAAGGAACCATTGTGACCCAATGCAGGCTAACAATCTAATGATCCCTTGTGGCACCAGGGGGTATAAAAAGGGCCAGGGATGGATTGTTACAGCACGGGGACCAATAGAAGCAAGGATCTATTATGCCACCGTGGAGGCCAAGAATCAAATGATTCATTGTGACATCAAGTGGCCTAAAAGGGCATGGGATGCATTGTGACACCACAGAGGTTAAGAGAAGCAAGGAACCATTGTGACCCAATCCAGGCTAACAATCTAATGATCCCTTGTGACACCAATGGGCCTAAAAGGGCCAGGGATGAATTGGGAAAGCATGGGGCCCAAGTAAAACCTGGTACAATTATGCCACCATGGAGGCCAAGAATCAAATGATTCATTGTGACATCAAGTGGCCTAAAAGGGCATGGGATGCATTGTGACACCACAGGGGTTAAGAGAAGCAAGGAACCATTGTGACCCAATGCAGGCTAACAATCTAAGAATCCCATTTGACACCAATAGGCCTAAAAGGGCCAGGGATGAATTGTGAAAGCATGGGGCCCAAGTAAAACCTGGTACAATTATGCCACCATGGAGGCCAAGAATCAAATGATTCATTGTGACATCAAGTGGCCTAAAAGGGCATGGGATGCATTGTGATACCACAGGGGTTAAGAGAAGCATGGAACCATTGTGACCCAATGCAGGCTAACAATCTAAGAATCCCTTTTGACACCAGGGGGTGCAAAAGGACCACGTATGAACCTTGACAGCATGGGGACCTATAGAAGCAAGGAACCATTATGCCACCATGAAGGCCAAGAATCAAATGGTTCATTGTAAGACCAAGTGGCCTAAAAGGGCTTGGAATGCATTGTGACAGCACAGAGGATAAGAGAAGCAAGGAACCATTGTGACCCAATGCAGGCTAACAATCTAATGATCCCTTGTGGCACCAGGGGGTATAAAAAGGGCCAGGGATGGATTGTTACAGCACGGGGACCAATAGAAGCAAGGATCTATTATGCCACCGTGGAGGCCAAGAATCAAATGATTCATTGTGACATCAAGTGGCCTAAAAGGGCATGGGATGCATTGTGACAGCACAGGGGTTAAGAGAAGCAAGGATCCATTGTGACCCAATGGAGGCTAACAATCTAATTATCCCTTTTGACACCAGTGGGCCTAAAAGGGCCAGGGATGTATTGTGAAAGCATGGGGCCCAATTAAAACCTGGTACAATTACGCCACCATGGAGGCCAAGAATCAAATGGTTCATTTTGACATCAAGTGGCCTAAAAGGGCTTGGAATGCATTGTGACAGCACAGAGGATAAGAGAAGCAAGGAACCATTGTGACCCTATGCAGGCTAACAATCTAATGATCCCTTGTGGCACCAGGGGGTATAAAAAGGGCCAGGGATGGATTGTTACAGCACGGGGACCAATAGAAGCAAGGATCTATTATGCCACCGTGGAGGCCAAGAGTCAAATGATTCATTGTGACATCAAGTGGCCTAAAAGGGCATGGGATGCATTGTTACAGCACAGGGGTTAAGAGAAGCAAGGATCCATTGTCACCCAATTGAGGCTAACAATCTAAGGATCCCTTTTGACACCAATGGGCCTAAAAGGGTCAGGGATGTATTGTGAAAGAATGGGGCCCAGTGAAAACCTGGAACAATCAAGCCACCATAGAGGCCAAGAATCAAATGATTCATTGTGACATCAAGTGGCCTAAAAGGGCATGGGATGCATTGTGACAGCACAGGTGTTAAGAGAAGCAAGGATCCATTGTGACCCAATGGAGGCTAATAATCCCAGGATCCCATTTGACACCAGGGGGCGTAAAAGGGCCAGGGATGAATTGTGACAGCATGGGGCCCAATAGAAACAAGGAACCATTATGCCACCGTGGAGGTCAAGAATCAAATGATTCATTGTGACATCAAGTGGCCTAAAAGAGCATGGGATGCATTGTGACACCACAGAGGTTAAGAGAAGCAAGGAACCATTGTGACCCATTGCAGGCTAACAATCTAATGATCCCTAGTGACACCAATGGGCCTAAAAGGGCCAGGGATGGATTGTTACAGCACGGGGACCAATAGAAGCAAGGATCTATTATGCCACCATGGAGGCCAAGAATCAAATAATTCATTGTGACATCAAGTGGCCTAAAAGGGCATGGGATGCATTGTGACAGCACAGGGGTTAAGAGAAGCAAGGAATCATTGTGACCCAATGGAGGCTAACAATCTAATGATCCCTTGTGACACCAATGGGCCTAAAAGGGGCAGGGATGTATTGTGAAAGCATGGGGCCCAATTAAAACCTGGTACAATTACGCCACCATGGAGGCCAAGAATCAAATGATTCATTGTGACATCAAGTGGCCTAAAAGGGCATGGGATGCATTGTGACACCACAGGGGTTAAGAGAAGCAAGGAACCATTGTGATCCAATGCAGGCTAACAATCTAAGAATCCCTTTTGACACCAGGGGGCGAAAAAGGACCACGGATGAACTCTGACAGCATGGGGACCTATAGAAGCAAGGAACCATTATGACACCATGAAGGCCAAGAATCAAATGGTTCATTGTGACATCAAGTGGCCTAAAAGGGCTTGGAATGCATTGTGACAGCACAGAGGTTAAGAGAAGCAAGGAACCATTGTGACCCAATGCAGGCTAACAATCTAATGATCCCTTGTGGCACCAGGGGGTATAAAAAGGGCCAGGGATGGATTGTTACAGCACGGGGACCAATAGAAGCAAGGATCTATTATGCCACCGTGGAGGCCAAGAATCAAATGATTCATTGTGACATCAAGTGGCCTAAAAGGGCATGGGATACATTGTGACACCACAGAGGTTAAGAGAAGCAAGGAACCATTGTGACCCAATGCTGGCTAACAATCTAATGATCCCTTGTGACACCAATGGGCCTAAAAGGGCCAGGGATGAATTGGGAAAGCATGGGGCCCAAGCAAAACCTGGTACAATTATGCCACCATGGAGGCCAAGAATCAAATGATTCATTGTGACATCAAGTGGCCTAAAAGGGCATGGGATGCATTGTGACACCACAGGGGTTAAGAGAAGCAAGGAACCATTGTGACCCAATGCAGGCTAACAATCTAAGAATCCCATTTGACACCAATAGGCCTAAAAGGGGCAGGGATGAATTGTGAAAGCATGGGGCCCAAGTAAAACCTGGTACAATTATGCCACCATGGAGGCCAAGAATCAAATGATTCATTGTGACATCAAGTGGCCTAAAAGGGCATGGGATGCATTGTGACACCACAGGGGTTAAGAGAAGCAAGGAACCATTGTGACCCAATGGAGGCTAATAATCCCAGGATCCCATTTGACACCAGGGGGCGTAAAAGGGCCAGGGATGAATTGTGACAGCATGGGGCCCAATAGAAACAAGGAACCATTATGCCACCATGGAGGCCAAGAATCAAATGATTCATTGTGACATCAAGTGGCCTAAAAGGGCATGGGATGCATTGTGACACCGCAGAGGTTAAGAGAAGCAAGGAATCATTGTGACCCAATGCAGGCTAACAATCTCATGATCCCTTGTGACGCCAATGGGCCTAAAAGTGGCAGGGATGATTTGTGAAAGCATGGGGCCCCAGTAAAACCTGGTACAATTATGCCACCATGGAGGCCAAGAATCAAATGATTCATTGTGACATCAAGTGGCCTAAAAGGGCATGGGATGCATTGTGACACCACAGAGCTTACGAGAAGCAAGGAACCATTGTGACCCAATGCAGGCTAACAATCTAAGAATCCCTTTTGACACCAGGGGGCGCAAAAGGACCACGGATGAACTCTGACAGCATGGGGAGCTATAGAAGCAAGGAACCATTATGACACCATGAAGGCCAAGAATCAAATGGTTCATTGTAAGACCAAGTGGCCTAAAAGGGCTTGGAATGCATTGTGACACCACAGAGGTTAAGAGAAGCAAGGAACCATTGTGACCCAATGCAGGCTAACAATCTAATGATCCCTTGTGGCACCAGGGGGTATAAAAAGAGCCAGGGATGGATTGTTACAGCACGGGGACCAATAGAAGCAAGGATCTATTATGCCACCGTGGAGGCCAAGAATCAAATGATTCATTGTGACATCAAGTGGCCTAAAAGGGCATGGGATGCATTGTGACACCACAGGGGTTAAGAGAAGCAAGGATCCATTGTCACCCAATTGAGGCTAATAATCGCAGGATCCCTTTTGACACCAGGGGGCGTAAAAGGGCCAGGGATGAATTGTGACAGCACGGGGACCAATAGAAACAAGGAACCATTATGACACCATGGAGGCCAAGAATCAAATGATTCATTGTGACATCAAGTGGCCTAAAAGGGCATGGGATGCATTGTGACACCACAGAGGTTAAGAGAAGCAAGGAACCATTGTGACCCAATCCAGGCTAACAATCTAATGATCCCTTGTGACACCAATGGGCCTAAAAGGGCCAGGGATGAATTGTTACAGCACGGGGACCAATAGAAGCAAGGATCTATTATGCCACCATGGAGGCCAAGAATCAAATAATTCATTGTGACATCATGTGGCCTAAAATGGCATGGGATGCATTGTGACAGCACAGGGGTTAAGAGAAGCAAGGAACCATTGTGACCCAATGCAGGCTAACAATCTAAGAATCCCATTTGACACCAATAGGCCTAAAAGGGCCAGGGATGAATTGTGAAAGCATGGGGCCCAAGTAAAACCTGGTACAATTATGCCACCATGGAGGCCAAGAATCAAATGATTCATTGTGACATCAAGTGGCCTAAAAGGGCATGGGATGCATTGTGATACCACAGGGGTTAAGAGAAGCATGGAACCATTGTGACCCAATGCAGGCTAACAATCTAAGAATCCCTTTTGACACCAGGGGGTGCAAAAGGACCACGTATGAACCTTGACAGCATGGGGACCTATAGAAGCAAGGAACCATTATGCCACCATGAAGGCCAAGAATCAAATGGTTCATTGTAAGACCAAGTGGCCTAAAAGGGCTTGGAATGCATTGTGACAGCACAGAGGATAAGAGAAGCAAGGAACCATTGTGACCCAATGCAGGCTAACAATCTAATGATCCCTTGTGGCACCAGGGGGTATAAAAAGGGCCAGGGATGGATTGTTACAGCACGGGGACCAATAGAAGCAAGGATCTATTATGCCACCGTGGAGGCCAAGAATCAAATGATTCATTGTGACATCAAGTGGCCTAAAAGGGCATGGGATGCATTGTGACAGCACAGGGGTTAAGAGAAGCAAGGATCCATTGTGACCCAATGGAGGCTAACAATCTAATTATCCCTTTTGACACCAGTGGGCCTAAAAGGGCCAGGGATGTATTGTGAAAGCATGGGGCCCAATTAAAACCTGGTACAATTACGCCACCATGGAGGCCAAGAATCAAATGGTTCATTTTGACATCAAGTGGCCTAAAAGGGCTTGGAATGCATTGTGACAGCACAGAGGATAAGAGAAGCAAGGAACCATTGTGACCCTATGCAGGCTAACAATCTAATGATCCCTTGTGGCACCAGGGGGTATAAAAAGGGCCAGGGATGGATTGTTACAGCACGGGGACCAATAGAAGCAAGGATCTATTATGCCACCGTGGAGGCCAAGAGTCAAATGATTCATTGTGACATCAAGTGGCCTAAAAGGGCATGGGATGCATTGTTACAGCACAGGGGTTAAGAGAAGCAAGGATCCATTGTCACCCAATTGAGGCTAACAATCTAAGGATCCCTTTTGACACCAATGGGCCTAAAAGGGTCAGGGATGTATTGTGAAAGAATGGGGCCCAGTGAAAACCTGGAACAATCAAGCCACCATAGAGGCCAAGAATCAAATGATTCATTGTGACATCAAGTGGCCTAAAAGGGCATGGGATGCATTGTGACAGCACAGGTGTTAAGAGAAGCAAGGATCCATTGTGACCCAATGGAGGCTAATAATCCCAGGATCCCATTTGACACCAGGGGGCGTAAAAGGGCCAGGGATGAATTGTGACAGCATGGGGCCCAATAGAAACAAGGAACCATTATGCCACCGTGGAGGTCAAGAATCAAATGATTCATTGTGACATCAAGTGGCCTAAAAGAGCATGGGATGCATTGTGACACCACAGAGGTTAAGAGAAGCAAGGAACCATTGTGACCCATTGCAGGCTAACAATCTAATGATCCCTAGTGACACCAATGGGCCTAAAAGGGCCAGGGATGGATTGTTACAGCACGGGGACCAATAGAAGCAAGGATCTATTATGCCACCATGGAGGCCAAGAATCAAATAATTCATTGTGACATCAAGTGGCCTAAAAGGGCATGGGATGCATTGTGACAGCACAGGGGTTAAGAGAAGCAAGGAATCATTGTGACCCAATGGAGGCTAACAATCTAATGATCCCTTGTGACACCAATGGGCCTAAAAGGGGCAGGGATGTATTGTGAAAGCATGGGGCCCAATTAAAACCTGGTACAATTACGCCACCATGGAGGCCAAGAATCAAATGATTCATTGTGACATCAAGTGGCCTAAAAGGGCATGGGATGCATTGTGACACCACAGAGCTTACGAGAAGCAAGGAACCATTGTGACCCAATGCAGGCTAACAATCTAAGAATCCCTTTTGACACCAGGGGGCGAAAAAGGACCACGGATGAACTCTGACAGCATGGGGACCTATAGAAGCAAGGAACCATTATGACACCATGAAGGCCAAGAATCAAATGGTTCATTGTGACATCAAGTGGCCTAAAAGGGCTTGGAATGCATTGTGACAGCACAGAGGTTAAGAGAAGCAAGGAACCATTGTGACCCAATCCAGGCTAACAATCTAATGATCCCTTGTGGCACCAGGGGGTATAAAAAGGGCCAGGGATGGATTGTTACAGCACGGGGACCAATAGAAGCAAGGATCTATTATGCCACCGTGGAGGCCAAGAATCAAATGATTCATTGTGACATCAAGTGGCCTAAAAGGGCATGGGATACATTGTGACACCACAGAGGTTAAGAGAAGCAAGGAACCATTGTGACCCAATGCTGGCTAACAATCTAATGATCCCTTGTGACACCAATGGGCCTAAAAGGGCCAGGGATGAATTGGGAAAGCATGGGGCCCAAGCAAAACCTGGTACAATTATGCCACCATGGAGGCCAAGAATCAAATGATTCATTGTGACATCAAGTGGCCTAAAAGGGCATGGGATGCATTGTGACACCACAGGGGTTAAGAGAAGCAAGGAACCATTGTGACCCAATGCAGGCTAACAATCTAAGAATCCCATTTGACACCAATAGGCCTAAAAGGGGCAGGGATGAATTGTGAAAGCATGGGGCCCAAGTAAAACCAGGTACAATTATGCCACCATGGAGGCCAAGAATCAAATGATTCATTGTGACATCAAGTGGCCTAAAAGGGCATGGGATGCATTGTGACACCACAGGGGTTAAGAGAAGCAAGGAACCATTGTGACCCAATGGAGGCTAATAATCCCAGGATCCCATTTGACACCAGGGGGCGTAAAAGGGCCAGGGATGAATTGTGACAGCATGGGGCCCAATAGAAACAAGGAACCATTATGCCACCATGGAGGCCAAGAATCAAATGATTCATTGTGACATCAAGTGGCCTAAAAGGGCATGGGATGCATTGTGACACCGCAGAGGTTAAGAGAAGCAAGGAATCATTGTGACCCAATGCAGGCTAACAATCTCATGATCCCTTGTGACGCCAATGGGCCTAAAAGGGGCAGGGATGATTTGTGAAAGCATGGGGCCCCAGTAAAACCTGGTACAATTATGCCACCATGGAGGCCAAGAATCAAATGATTCATTGTGACATCAAGTGGCCTAAAAGGGCATGGGATGCATTGTGACACCACAGAGCTTACGAGAAGCAAGGAACCATTGTGACCCAATGCAGGCTAACAATCTAAGAATCCCTTTTGACACCAGGGGGCGCAAAAGGACCACGGATGAACTCTGACAGCATGGGGAGCTATAGAAGCAAGGAACCATTATGACACCATGAAGGCCAAGAATCAAATGGTTCATTGTAAGACCAAGTGGCCTAAAAGGGCTTGGAATGCATTGTGACACCACAGAGGTTAAGAGAAGCAAGGAACCATTGTGACCCAATGCAGGCTAACAATCTAATGATCCCTTGTGGCACCAGGGGGTATAAAAAGAGCCAGGGATGGATTGTTACAGCACGGGGACCAATAGAAGCAAGGATCTATTATGCCACCGTGGAGGCCAAGAATCAAATGATTCATTGTGACATCAAGTGGCCTAAAAGGGCATGGGATGCATTGTGACACCACAGGGGTTAAGAGAAGCAAGGATCCATTGTGACCCAATGGAGGCTAATAATCGCAGGATCCCTTTTGACACCAGGGGGCGTAAAAGGGCCAGGGATGAATTGTGACAGCACGGGGACCAATAGAAACAAGGAACCATTATGACACCATGGAGGCCAAGAATCAAATGATTCATTGTGACATCAAGTGGCCTAAAAGGGCATGGGATGCATTGTGACACCACAGAGGTTAAGAGAAGCAAGGAACCATTGTGACCCAATGCAGGCTAACAATCTAATGATCCCTTGTGACACCAATGGGCCTAAAAGGGCCAGGGATGAATTGTTACAGCACGGGGACCAATAGAAGCAAGGATCTATTATGCCACCATGGAGGCCAAGAATCAAATAATTCATTGTGACATCATGTGGCCTAAAATGGCATGGGATGCATTGTGACAGCACAGGGGTTAAGAGAAGCAAGGAACCATTGTGACCCAATGGAGGCTAACAATCTAATGATCCCTTGTGACACCAATGGGCCTAAAAGAGGCAGGGATGCATTGTGAAAGCATTGGGCCCAATAGAAACCTCGTACAATTACGCCACCATGGAGACCAAGAATCAAATAATTCATTGTGACATCAAGTGGCCTAAAAGGGCATGGGATGCATTGTGACAGCACAGGGGTTAAGAGAAGCAAGGATCCATTGTGACCCAATGCAGGCTAATAATCCCAGGATCCCATTTGACACCAGGGGGCGTAAAAGGGCCAGGGATGAATTGTGACAGCATGGGGCCCAATAAAAACAAGGAACCATTATGACACCATGGAGGCCAAGAATCAAATGATTCATTGTGACATCAAGTGGCCTAAAAGGGCATGGGATGCATTGTGACACCACAGAGGTTAAGAGAAGCAAGGAACCATTGTGACCCAATGCAGGCTAACAATCTAATGATCCCTTGTGACACCAATGGGCCTAAAAGGGGCAGGGATGAATTGTTACAGCACGGGGACCAAGTAAAACCTGGTACAATTATGCCACAATGGAGGCCAAGAATCAAATGATTCATTGTGACATCAAGTGGCCTAAAAGGTCATGGGATGCATTGTGACACCACAGGGGTTAAGAGAAGCAAGGAACCATTGTGACCCAATGCAGGCTAACAATCTAAGAATCCCATTTGACACCAATAGGCCTAAAAGGGCCAGGGATGAATTGTGAAAGCATGGGGCCCAAGTAAAACCTGGTACAATTATGCCACCATGGAGGCCAAGAATCAAATGATTCATTGTGACATCAAGTGGCCTAAAAGGGCATGGGATGCATTGTGACACCACAGGGGTTAAGAGAAGCAAGGATCCATTGTGACCCAATGGAGGCTAATAATCCCAGGATCCCATTTGACACCAGGGGGCGTAAAAGGGCCAGGGATGAATTGTGACAGCATGGGGAGCTATAGAAGCAAGGAACCATTATGACACCATGAAGGCCAAAAATCAAATGGTTCATTGTAAGACCAAGTGGCCTAAAAGGGCTTGGAATGCATTGTGACACCACAGAGGTTAAGAGAAGCAAGGAACCATTGTGACCCAATGCAGGCTAACAATCTAATGATCCCTTGTGGCACCAGGGGGTATAAAAAGAGCCAGGGATGGATTGTTACAGCACGGGGACCAATAGAAGCAAGGATCTATTATGCCACCGTGGAGGCCAAGAATCAAATGATTCATTGTGACATCAAGTGGCCTAAAAGGGCATGGGATGCATTGTGACACCACAGGGGTTAAGAGAAGCAAGGAACCATTGTGACCCATTGCAGGCTAACAATCTAATGATCCCTTGTGACACCAATGGGCCTAAAAGTGGCAGGGATGAATTGTGACAGCATGGGGCCCAAGTAAAACCTGGTACAATTATGCCACCATGGAGGCCAAGAATCAAATGATTCATTGTGACATCAAGTGGCCTAAAAGTGCATGGGATGCATTGTGATACCACAGGGGTTAAGAGAAGCATGGAACCATTGTGACCCAATGCAGGCTAACAATCTAAGAATCCCTTTTGACACCAGGGGGTGCAAAAGGACCACGTATGAACCTTGACAGCATGGGGACCTATAGAAGCAAGGAACCATTATGCCACCATGAAGGCCAAGAATCAAATGGTTCATTGTAAGACCAAGTGGCCTAAAAGGGCTTGGAATGCATTGTGACAGCACAGAGGTTAAGAGAAGCAAGGAACCATTGTGACCCAATGCAGGCTAACAATCTAATGATCCCTTGTGGCACCAGGGGGTATAAAAAGGGCCAGGGATGGATTGTTACAGCACGGGGACCAATAGAAGCAAGGATCTATTATGCCACCGTGGAGGCCAAGAATCAAATGATTCATTGTGACATCAAGTGGCCTAAAAGGGCATGGGATGCATTGTGACAGCACAGGGGTTAAGAGAAGCAAGGATCCATTGTGACCCAATGGAGGCTAACAATCTAATTATACCTTTTGACACCAGTGGGCCTAAAAGGGCCAGGGATGTATTGTGAAAGCATGGGGCCCAATTAAAACCTGGTACAATTACGCCACCATGGAGGCCAAGAATCAAATGGTTCATTTTGACATCAAGTGGCCTAAAAGGGCTTGGAATGCATTGTGACACCACAGAGGATAAGAGAAGCAAGGAACCATTGTGACCCAATGCAGGCTAACAATCTAATGATCCCTTGTGGCACCAGGGGGTATAAAAAGGGCCAGGGATGGATTGTTACAGCACGGGGACCAATAGAAGCAAGGATCTATTATGCCACCGTGGAGGCCAAGAGTCAAATGATTCATTGTGACATCAAGTGGCCTAAAAGGGCATGGGATGCATTGTTACAGCACAGGGGTTAAGAGAAGCAAGGATCCATTGTCACCCAATTGAGGCTAACAATCTAAGGATCCCTTTTGACACCAATGGGCCTAAAAGGGTCAGGGATGTATTGTGAAAGCATGGGGCCCAGTGAAAACCTGGAACAATCAAGCCACCATAGAGGCCAAGAATCAAATGATTCATTGTGACATCAAGTGGCCTAAAAGGGCATGGGATGCATTGTGACAGCACAGGGGTTAAGAGAAGCAAGGATCCATTGTGACCCAATGGAGGCTAATAATCCCAGGATCCCATTTGACACCAGGGGGCGTAAAAGGGCCAGGGATGAATTGTGACAGCATGGGGCCCAATAGAAACAAGGAACCATTATGACACCATGGAGGCCAAGAATCAAATGATTCATTGTGACATCAAGTGGCCTAAAAGGGCATGGGATGCATTGTGACACCACAGAGGTTAAGAGAAGCAAGGAACCATTGTGACCCAATGGAGGCTAACAATCTAATGATCCCTTGTGACACCAATGGGCCTAAAAGGGCCAGGGATGGATTGTTACAGCACGGGGACCAATAGAAGCAAGGATCTATTATGCCACCATGGAGGCCAAGAATCAAATAATTCATTGTGACATCAAGTGGCCTAAAAGGGCATGGGATGCATTGTGACAGCACAGGGGTTAAGAGAAGCAAGGAATCATTGTGACCCAATGGAGGCTAACAATCTAATGATCCCTTGTGACACCAATGGGCCTAAAAGGGGCAGGGATGTATTGTGAAAGCATGGGGCCCAATTAAAACCTGGTACAATTACGCCACCATGGAGGCCAAGAATCAAATGATTCATTGTGACATCAAGTGGCCTAAAAGGGCATGGGATGCATTGTGACACCACAGGGGTTAAGAGAAGCAAGGAACCATTGTGATCCAATGCAGGCTAACAATCTAAGAATCCCTTTTGACACCAGGGGGCGCAAAAGGACCACGGATGAACTCTGACAGCATGGGGACCTATAGAAGCAAGGAACCATTATGACACCATGAAGGCCAAGAATCAAATGGTTCATTGTGACATCAAGTGGCCTAAAAGGGCTTGGAATGCATTGTGACAGCACAGAGGTTAAGAGAAGCAAGGAACCATTGTGACCCAATGCAGGCTAACAA
This sequence comes from Cinclus cinclus, assembly GCF_963662255.1. Taxonomy (NCBI): domain Eukaryota; kingdom Metazoa; phylum Chordata; class Aves; order Passeriformes; family Cinclidae; genus Cinclus; species Cinclus cinclus. The sequence goes on along the minus strand of NW_026912228.1, from coordinate 266,550 downwards.
TCTAATGATCCCTTGTGGCACCAGGGGGTATAAAAAGGGCCAGGGATGGATTGTTACAGCACGGGGACCAATAGAATCAAGGATCTATTATGCCACCGTGGAGGCCAAGAATCAAATGATTCATTGTGACATCAAGTGGCCTAAAAGGGCATGGGATGCATTGTGACACCACAGAGGTTAAGAGAAGCAAGGAACCATTGTGACCCAATGCTGGCTAACAATCTAATGATCCCTTGTGACACCAATGGGCCTAAAAGGGCCAGGGATGAATTGGGAAAGCATGGGGCCCAAGTAAAACCTGGTACAATTATGCCACCATGGAGGCCAAGAATCAAATGATTCATTGTGACATCAAGTGGCCTAAAAGGGCATGGGATGCATTGTGACACCACAGGGGTTAAGAGAAGCAAGGAACCATTGTGACCCAATGCAGGCTAACAATCTAATGATCCCTTGTGACACCAATGGGCCTAAAATGGGCAGGGATGAATTGTTACAGCACGGGGACCAAGTAAAACCTGGTACAATTATGCCACCATGGAGGCCAAGAATCAAATGATTCATTGTGACATCAAGTGGCCTAAAAGGGCATGGGATGCATTGTGACACCACAGGGGTTAAGAGAAGCAAGGAACCATTGTGACCCAATGCAGGCTAACAATCTAAGAATCCCATTTGACACCAATAGGCCTAAAAGGGCCAGGGATGAATTGTGAAAGCATGGGGCCCAAGTAAAACCTGGTACAATTATGCCACCATGGAGGCCAAGAATCAAATGATTCATTGTGACATCAAGTGGCCTAAAAGGGCATGGGATGCATTGTGACACCACAGGGGTTAAGAGAAGCAAGGATCCATTGTGACCCAATGGAGGCTAATAATCCCAGGATCCCATTTGACACCAGGGGGCGTAAAAGGGCCAGGGATGAATTGTGACAGCATGGGGCCCAATAGAAACAAGGAACCATTATGACACAATGGAGGCCAAGAATCAAATGATTCATTGTGACATCAAGTGACCTAAAAGGGCATGGGATGCATTGTGACACCGCAGAGGTTAAGAGAAGCAAGGAACCATTGTGACCCAATGCAGGCGAACAATCTCATGATCCCTTGTGACGCCAATGGGCCTAAAAGGGGCAGGGATGATTTGTGAAAGCATGGGGCCCCAGTAAAACCTGGCACAATTATGCCACCATGGAGGCCAAGAATCAAATGATTCATTGTGACATCAAGTGGCCTAAAAGGGCATGGGATGCATTGTGACACCACAGGGGTTAAGAGAAGCAAGGAACCATTGTGACCCAATGCAGGCTAACAATCTAAGAATCCCTTTTGACACCAGGGGGCGCAAAAGGACCACGGATGAACTCTGACAGCATGGGGAGCTATAGAAGCAAGGAACCATTATGACACCATGAAGGCCAAGAATCAAATGGTTCATTGTAAGACCAAGTGGCCTAAAAGGGCTTGGAATGCATTGTGACACCACAGAGGTTAAGAGAAGCAAGGAACCATTGTGACCCAATGCAGGCTAACAATCGAATGATCCCTTGTGGCACCAGGGGGTATAAAAAGAGCCAGGGATGGATTGTTACAGCACGGGGACCAATAGAAGCAAGGATCTATTATGCCACCGTGGAGGCCAAGAATCAAATGATTCATTGTGACATCAAGTGGCCTAAAAGGGCATGGGATGCATTGTGACACCACAGGGGTTAAGAGAAGCAAGGATCCATTGTGACCCAATGGATGCTAATAATCCCAGGATCCCATTTGACACCAGGGGGCGTAAAAGGGCCAGGGATGAATTGTGACAGCACGGGGACCAATAGAAACAAGGAACCATTATGACACCATGGAGGCCAAGAATCAAATGATTCATTGTGACATCAAGTGGCCTAAAAGGGCATGGGATGCATTGTGACACCACAGGGGTTAAGAGAAGCAAGGAACCATTGTGACCCAATGGAGGCTAACAATCTAATGATCCCTTGTGACACCAATGGGCCTAAAAGGGCCAGGGATGAATTTTTACAGCACGGGGACCAATAGAAGCAAGGATCTATTATGCCACCATGGAGGCCAAGAATCAAATAATTCATTGTGACATCATGTGGCCTAAAATGGCATGGGATGCATTGTGACACCACAGGGGTTAAGAGAAGCAAGGAACCATTGTGACCCAATGCAGGCTAACAATCTAAGAATCCCATTTGACACCAATAGGCCTAAAAGGGCCAGGGATGAATTGTGAAAGCATGGGGCCCAAGTAAAACCTGGTACAATTATGCCACCATGGAGGCCAAGAATCAAATGATTCATTGTGACATCAAGTGGCCTAAAAGGGCATGGGATGCATTGTGACACCACAGGGGTTAAGAGAAGCAAGGAACCATTGTGACCCAATGGAGGCTAATAATCCCAGGATCCCATTTGACACCAGGGGGCGTAAAAGGGCCAGGGATGAATTGTGACAGCATGGGGCCCAATAGAAACAAGGAACCATTATGCCACCATGGAGGCCAAGAATCAAATGATTCATTGTGACATCAAGTGGCCTAAAAGGGCATGGGATGCATTGTGACACCGCAGAGGTTAAGAGAAGCAAGGAATCATTGTGACCCAATGCAGGCTAACAATCTCATGATCCCTTGTGACGCCAATGGGCCTAAAAGGGGCAGGGATGATTTGTGAAAGCATGGGGCCCCAGTAAAACCTGGTACAATTATGCCACCATGGAGGCCAAGAATCAAATGATTCATTGTGACATCAAGTGGCCTAAAAGGGCATGGGATGCATTGTGACAGCACAGAGGTTAAGAGAAGCAAGGAACCGTTGTGACCCAATGCAGGCTAACAATCTAAGAATCCCTTTTGACACCAGGGGGCGCAAAAGGACCACGGATGAACTCTGACAGCATGGGGAGCTATAGAAGCAAGGAACCATTATGACACCATGAAGGCCAAGAATCAAATGGTTCATTGTAAGACCAAGTGGCCTAAAAGGGCTTGGAATGCATTGTGACACCACAGAGGTTAAGAGAAGCAAGGAACCATTGTGACCCAATGCAGGCTAACAATCTAATGATCCCTTGTGGCACCAGGGGGTATAGAAAGAGCCAGGGATGGATTGTTACAGCACGGGGACCAATAGAAGCAAGGATCTATTATGCCACCGTGGAGGCCAAGAATCAAATGATTCATTGTGACATCAAGTGGCCTAAAAGGGCATGGGATGCATTGTGACACCACAGGGGTTAAGAGAAGCAAGGATCCATTGTGACCCAATGGAGGCTAATAATCGCAGGGTCCCATTTGACACCAGGGGGCGTAAAAGGGCCAGGGATGAATTGTGACAGCACGGGGACCAATAGAAACAAGGAACCATTATGACACCATGGAGGCCAAGAATCAAATGATTCATTGTGACATCATGTGGCCTAAAATGGCATGGGATGCATTGTGACAGCACAGGGGTTAAGAGAAGCAAGGATCCATTGTGACCCAATGGAGGCTAACAATCTAATGATCCCTTGTGACACCAATGGGCCTAAAAGAGGCAGGGATGCATTGTGAATGCATGGGGCCCAATAGAAACCTCGTACAATTACGCCACCATGGAGACCAAGAATCAGATGATTCATTGTGACATCAAGTGGCCTAAAAGGGCATGGGATGCATTGTGACACCACAGAGGTTAAGAGAAGCAAGGAACCATTGTGACCCAATGCAGGCTAACAATCTAATGATCCCTTGTGACACCAATGGGCCTAAATGTGGCAGGGATGAATTGCGACAGCATGGGGCCCAAGTAAAACCTGGTACAATTATGCCACCATGGAGGCCAAGAATCAAATGATTCATTGTGACATCAAGTGGCCTAAAAGGGCATGGGATGCATTGTGACATCACAGGGGTTAAGAGAAGCAAGGAACCATTGTGACCCAATGGAGGCTAATAATCCCAGGATCCCATTTGACACCAGGGGGCGTAAAAGGGCCAGGGATGAATTGTGACAGCATGGGGCCCAATAGAAACAAGGAACCATTATGCCACCATGGAGGCCAAGAATCAAATGATTCATTGTGACATCAAGTGGCCTAAAAGGGCATGGGATGCATTGTGACACCACAGAGGTTAAGAGAAGCAAGGAACCATTGTGACCCAATGCAGGCTAACAATCTAAGAATCCCTTTTGACACCAGGGGGCGCAAAAGGACCACGGATGAACTCTGACAGCATGGGGAGCTATAGAAGCAAGGAACCATTATGACACCATGAAGGCCAAGAATCAAATGGTTCATTGTAAGACCAAGTGGCCTAAAAGGGCTTGGAATGCATTGTGACACCACAGAGGTTAAGAGAAGCAAGGAACCATTGTGACCCAATGGAGGCTAACAATCTAATGATCCCTTGTGACACCAATGGGCCTAAAAGGGCCAGGGATGAATTGTTACAGCACGGGGACCAATAGAAGCAAGGATCTATTATGCCACCATGGAGGCCAAAAATCAAATAATTCATTGTGACATCATGTGGCCTAAAATGGCATGGGATGCATTGTGACAGCACAGGGGTTAAGAGAAGCAAGGATCCATTGTGACCCAATGGAGGCTAACAATCTAATGATCCCTTGTGACACCAATGGGCCTAAAAGAGGCAGGGATGCATTGTGAAAGCATGGGGCCCAATAGAAACCTCGTACAATTACGCCACCATGGAGACCAAGAATCAAATAATTCATTGTGACATCAAGTGGCCTAAAAGGGCATGGGATGCATTGTGACAGCACAGGGGTTAAGAGAAGCAAGGATCCATTGTGACCCAATGCAGGCAAATAATCCCAGGATCCCATTTGACACCAGGGGGCGTAAAAGGGCCAGGGATGAATTGTGACAGCATGGGGCCCAATAAAAACAAGGAACCATTATGACACCATGGAGGCCAAGAATCAAATGATTCATTGTGACATCAAGTGGCCTAAAAGGGCATGGGATGCATTGTGACACCACAGAGGTTAAGAGAAGCAAGGAACCATTGTGACCCAATGCAGGCTAACAATCTAATGATCCCTTGTGACACCAATGGGCCTAAAAGTGGCAGGGATGAATTGCGACAGCATGGGGCCCAAGTAAAACCTGGTACAATTATGCCACCATGGAGGCCAAGAATCAAATGATTGATTGTGACATCAAGTGGCCTAAAATGGCATGGGATGCATTGTGACACCACAGGGGTTAAGAGAAGCAAGGAACCATTGTGACCCAATGCAGGCTAACAATCTAAGAATCCCATTTGACACCAATAGGCCTAAAAGGGCCAGGGATGAATTGTGAAAGCATGGGGCCCAAGTAAAACCTGGTACAATTATGCCACCATGGAGGCCAAGAATCAAATGATTCATTGTGACATCAAGTGGCCTAAAAGGGCATGGGATGCATTGTGACACCACAGGGGTTAAGAGAAGCAAGGATCCATTGTGACCCAATGGAGGCTAATAATCCCAGGATCCCATTTGACACCAGGGGGCGTAAAAGGGCCAGGGATGAATTGTGACAGCATGGGGCCCAATAGAAACAAGGAACCATTATGACACCATGGAGGCCAAGAATCAAATGATTCATTGTGACATCAAGTGACCTAAAAGGGCATGGGATGCATTGTGACACCGCAGAGGTTAAGAGAAGCAAGGAATCATTGTGACCCAATGCAGACTAACAATCTCATGATCCCTTGTGACGCCAATGGGCCTAAAAGGGGCAGGGATGATTTGTGAAAGCATGGGGCCCCAGTAAAACCTGGCACAATTATGCCACCATGGAGGCCAAGAATCAACTGATTCATTGTGACATCAAGTGGCCTAAAAGGGCATGGGATGCATTGTGACAGCACAGGGGTTAAGAGAAGCAAGGAACCATTGTGACCCAATGGAGGCTAACAATCTAATGATCCCTTGTGACACCAATGGGCCTAAAAGAGGCAGGGATGCATTGTGAAAGCATGGGGCCCAATAGAAACCTCGTACAATTACGCCACCATGGAGACCAAGAATCAAATAATTCATTTTGACATCAAGTGGCCTAAAAGGGCATGGGATGCATTGTGACAGCACAGGGGTTAAGAGAAGCAAGCAAGCATTGTGACCCAAAGGAGGCTAATAATCCCAGGATCCCATTTGACACCAGGGGGCGTAAAAGGGCCAGGGATGAATTGTGACAGCATGGGGCCCAATAGAAACAAGGAACCATTATGCCACCATGGAGGCCAAGAATCAAATGATTCATTGTGACATCAAGTGGCCTAAAAGGGCATGGGATGCATTGTGACACCACAGGGGTTATGAGAAGCAAGGAACCATTGTGACCCAATGCAGGCTAACAATCTTATGATCCCTTGTGGCACCAGGGGGTATAAAAAGAGCCAGGGATGGATTGTTACAGCACGGGGACCAATAGAAGCAAGGATCTATTATGCCACCGTGGAGGCCAAGAATCAAATGATTCATTGTGACATCAAGTGGCCTAAAAGGGCATGGGATGCATTGTGACACCACAGGGGTTAAGAGAAGCAAGGAACCATTGTGACCCAATGCAGGCTAACAATCTAATGATCCCTTGTGACACCAATGGGCCTAAAAGTGGCAGGGATGAATTGCGACAGCATGGGGCCCAAGTAAAACCTGGTACAATTATGCCACCATGGAGGCCAAGAATCAAATGATTCATTGTGACATCAAGTGGCCTAAAAGGGCATGGGATGCATTGTGACACCACAGGGGTTAAGAGAAGCAAGGATCCATTGTGACCCAATGGAGGCTAATAATCCCAGGATCCCATTTGAAACCAGGGGGCGTAAAAGGGCCAGGGATGAATTGTTACAGCACGGGGACCAATAGAAACAAGGAACCATTATGACACAATGGAGGCCAAGAATCAAATGATTCATTGTGACATCAAGTGGCCTAAAAGGGCATGGGATGCATTGTGACACCACAGAGGTTAAGAGAAGCAAGGAACCATTGTGACCCAATGGAGGCTAACAATCTAATGATCCCTTGTGACACCAATGGGCCTAAAAGGGCCAGGGATGAATAGTTACAGCACGGGGACCAATAGAAGCAAGGATCTATTATGCCACCATGGAGGCCAAGAATCAAATAATTCATTGTGACATCATGTGGCCTAAAATGGCATGGGATGCATTGTGACACCACAGAGGTTAAGAGAAGCAAGGAACCATTGTGACCCAATGCAGGCTAACATCCTAATGATCCCTTGTGACACCAATGGGCCTAAAAGTGGCAGGGATGAATTGTGACAGCATGGGGCCCAAGTAAAACCTGGTAAAATTATGCCACCATGGAGGCCAAGAATCAAATGATTCATTGTGACATCAAGTGGCCTAAAAGGGCATGGGATGCATTGTGATACCACAGGGGTTAAGAGAAGCATGGAACCATTGTGACCCAATGCAGGCTAACAATCTAAGAATCCCTTTTGACACCAGGGGGTGCAAAAGGACCACGTATGAACCTTGACAGCATGGGGACCTATAGAAGCAAGGAACCATTATGCCACCATGAAGGCCAAGAATCAAATGGTTCATTGTAAGACCAAGTGGCCTAAAAGGGCTTGGAATGCATTGTGACAGCACAGAGGTTAAGAGAAGCAAGGAACCATTGTGACCCAATGCAGGCTAACAATCTAATGATCCCTTGTGGCACCAGGGGTTATAAAATGGCCAGGGATGGATTGTTACAGCACGGGGACCAATAGAAGCAAGGATCTATTATGCCACCGTGGAGGCCAAGAATCAAATGATTCATTGTGACATCAAGTGGCCTAAAAGGGCATGGGATGCATTGTGACAGCACAGGGGTTAAGAGAAGCAAGGATCCATTGTGACCCAATGGAGGCTAACAATCTAATTATCCCTTTTGACACCAGTGGGCCTAAAAGGGCCAGGGATGTATTGTGAAAGCATGGGGCCCAATTAAAACCTGGTACAATTACGCCACCATGGAGGCCAAGAATCAAATGGTTCATTTTGACATCAAGTGGCCTAAAAGGGCTTGGAATGCATTGTGACAGCACAGAGGATAAGAGAAGCAAGGAACCATTGTGACCCTATGCAGGCTAACAATCTAATGATCCCTTGTGGCACCAGGGGGTATAAAAAGGGCCAGGGATGGATTGTTACAGCACGGGGACCAATAGAAGCAAGGATCTATTATGCCACCGTGGAGGCCAAGAGTCAAATGATTCATTGTGACATCAAGTGGCCTAAAAGGGCATGGGATGCATTGTTACAGCACAGGGGTTAAGAGAAGCAAGGATCCATTGTCACCCAATTGAGGCTAACAATCTAAGGATCCCTTTTGACACCAATTGGCCTAAAAGGGTCAGGGATGTATTGTGAAAGCATGGGGCCCAGTGAAAACCTGGAACAATCAAGCCACCATAGAGGCCAAGAATCAAATGATTCATTGTGACATCAAGTGGCCTAAAAGGGCATGGGATGCATTGTGACAGCACAGGGGTTAAGAGAAGCAAGGATCCATTGTGACCCAATGCAGGCTAATAATCCCAGGATCCCATTTGACACCAGGGGGCGTAAAAGGGCCAGGGATGAATTGTGACAGCATGGGGCCCAATAGAAACAAGGAACCATTATGACACCATGGAGGCCAAGAATCAAATGATTCATTGTGACATCAAGTGGCCTAAAAGGGCATGGGATGCATTGTGACACCACAGAGGTTAAGAGAAGCAAGGAACCATTGTGACCCATTGCAGGCTAACAATCTAATGATCCCTAGTGACACCAATGGGCCTAAAAGGGCCAGGGATGGATTGTTACAGCACGGGGACCAATAGAAGCAAGGATCTATTATGCCACCATGGAGGCCAAGAATCAAATAATTCATTGTGACATCAAGTGGCCTAAAAGGGCATGGGATGCATTGTGACAGCACAGGGGTTAAGAGAAGCAAGGAATCATTGTGACCCAATGGAGGCTAACAATCTAATGATCCCTTGTGACACCAATGGGCCTAAAAGGGGCAGGGATGTATTGTGAAAGCATGGGGCCCAATTAAAACCTGGTACAATTACGCCACCATGGAGGCCAAGAATCAAATGATTCATTGTGACATCAAGTGGCCTAAAAGGGCATGGGATGCATTGTGACACCACAGGGGTTAAGAGAAGCAAGGAACCATTGTGATCCAATGCAGGCTAACAATCTAAGAATCCCTTTTGACACCAGGGGGCGCAAAAGGACCACGGATGAACTCTGACAGCATGGGGACCTATAGAAGCAAGGAACCATTATGACACCATGAAGGCCAAGAATCAAATGGTTCATTGTGACATCAAGTGGCCTAAAAGGGCTTGGAATGCATTGTGACAGCACAGAGGTTAAGAGAAGCAAGGAACCATTGTGACCCAATCCAGGCTAACAATCTAATGATCCCTTGTGGCACCAGGGGGTATAAAAAGGGCCAGGGATGGATTGTTACAGCACGGGGACCAATAGAAGCAAGGATCTATTATGCCACCATGGAGGCCAAGAATCAAATGATTCATTGTGACATCAAGTGGCCTAAAAGGGCATGGGATACATTGTGACACCACAGAGGTTAAGAGAAGCAAGGAACCATTGTGACCCAATGCTGGCTAACAATCTAATGATCCCTTGTGACACCAATGGGCCTAAAAGGGCCAGGGATGAATTGGGAAAGCATGGGGCCCAAGTAAAACCTGGTACAATTATGCCACCATGGAGGCCAAGAATCAAATGATTCATTGTGACATCAAGTGGCCTAAAAGGGCATGGGATGCATTGTGACACCACAGGGGTTAAGAGAAGCAAGGAACCATTGTGACCCAATGCAGGCTAACAATCTAAGAATCCCATTTGACACCAATAGGCCTAAAAGGGCCAGGGATGAATTGTGAAAGCATGGGGCCCAAGTAAAACCTGGTACAATTATGCCACCATGGAGGCCAAGAATCAAATGATTCATTGTGACATCAAGTGGCCTAAAAGGGCATGGGATGCATTGTGACACCACAGGGGTTAAGAGAAGCAAGGAACCATTGTGACCCAATGGAGGCTAATAATCCCAGGATCCCATTTGACACCAGGGGGCGTAAAAGGGCCAGGGATGAATTGTGAAAGCATGGGGCCCAATAGAAACAAGGAACCATTATGCCACCATGGAGGCCAAGAATCAAATGATTCATTGTGACATCAAGTGGCCTAAAAGGGCATGGGATGCATTGTGACACCGCAGAGGTTAAGAGAAGCAAGGAATCATTGTGACCCAATGCAGGCTAACAATCTCATGATCCCTTGTGACGCCAATGGGCCTAAAAGGGGCAGGGATGATTTGTGAAAGCATGGGGCCCCAGTAAAACCTGGTACAATTATGCCACCATGGAGGCCAAGAATCAAATGATTCATTGTGACATCAAGTGGCCTAAAAGGGCATGGGATGCATTGTGACACCACAGAGCTTACGAGAAGCAAGGAACCATTGTGACCCAATGCAGGCTAACAATCTAAGAATCCCTTTTGACACCAGGGGGCGCAAAAGGACCACGGATGAACTCTGACAGCATGGGGAGCTATAGAAGCAAGGAACCATTATGACACCATGAAGGCCAAGAATCAAATGGTTCATTGTAAGACCAAGTGGCCTAAAAGGGCTTGGAATGCATTGTGACACCACAGAGGTTAAGAGAAGCAAGGAACCATTGTGACCCAATGCAGGCTAACAATCTAATGATCCCTTGTGGCACCAGGGGGTATAAAAAGAGCCAGGGATGGATTGTTACAGCACGGGGACCAATAGAAGCAAGGATCTATTATGCCACCGTGGAGGCCAAGAATCAAATGATTCATTGTGACATCAAGTGGCCTAAAAGGGCATGGGATGCATTGTGACACCACAGGGGTTAAGAGAAGCAAGGATCCATTGTGACCCAATGGAGGCTAATAATCGCAGGATCCCTTTTGACACCAGGGTGCGTAAAAGGGCCAGGGATGAATTGTGACAGCACGGGGACCAATAGAAACAAGGAACCATTATGACACCATGGAGGCCAAGAATCAAATGATTCATTGTGACATCAAGTGGCCTAAAAGGGCATGGGATGCATTGTGACACCACAGAGGTTAAGAGAAGCAAGGAACCATTGTGACCCAATGCAGGCTAACAATCTAATGATCCCTTGTGACACCAATGGGCCTAAAAGGGGCAGGGATGAATTGTTACAGCACGGGGACCAATAGAAGCAAGGATCTATTATGCCACCATGGAGGCCAAGAATCAAATAATTCATTGTGACATCATGTGGCCTAAAATGGCATGGGATGCATTGTGACAGCACAGGGGTTAAGAGAAGCAAGGAACCATTGTGACCCAATGGAGGCTAACAATCTAATGATCCCTTGTGACACCAATGGGCCTAAAAGAGGCAGGGATGCATTGTGAAAGCATGGGGCCCAATAGAAACCTCGTACAATTACGCCACCATGGAGACCAAGAATCAAATAATTCATTGTGACATCAAGTGGCCTAAAAGGGCATGGGATGCATTGTGACAGCACAGGGGTTAAGAGAAGCAAGGATCCATTGTGACCCAATGCAGGCTAATAATCCCAGGATCCCATTTGACACCAGGGGGCGTAAAAGGGCCAGGGATGAATTGTGACAGCATGGGGCCCAATAAAAACAAGGAACCATTATGACACCATGGAGGCCAAGAATCAAATGATTCATTGTGACATCAAGTGGCCTAAAAGGGCATGGGATGCATTGTGACACCACAGAGGTTAAGAGAAGCAAGGAACCATTGTGACCCAATGCAGGCTAACAATCTAATGATCCCTTGTGACACCAATGGGCCTAAAAGGGGCAGGGATGAATTGTTACAGCACGGGGACCAAGTAAAACCTGGTACAATTATGCCACCATGGAGGCCAAGAATCAAATGATTCATTGTGACATCAAGTGGCCTAAAAGGGCATGGGATGCATTGTGACACCACAGGGGTTAAGAGAAGCAAGGAACCATTGTGACCCAATGCAGGCTAACAATCTAAGAATCCCATTTGACACCAATAGGCCTAAAAGGGCCAGGGATGAATTGTGAAAGCATGGGGCCCAAGTAAAACCTGGTACAATTATGCCACCATGGAGGCCAAGAATCAAATGATTCATTGTGACATCAAGTGGCCTAAAAGGGCATGGGATGCATTGTGACACCACAGGGGTTAAGAGAAGCAAGGATCCATTGTGACCCAATGGAGGCTAATAATCCCAGGATCCCATTTGACACCAGGGGGCGTAAAAGGGCCAGGGATGAATTGTGACAGCATTGGGCCCAATAGAAACAAGGAACCATTATGACACAATGGAGGCCAAGAATCAAATGATTCATTGTGACATCAAGTGACCTAAAAGGGCATGGGATGCATTGTGACACCGCAGAGGTTAAGAGAAGCAAGGAACCATTGTGACCCAATGCATGCGAACAATCTCATGATCCCTTGTGACGCCAATGGGCCTAAAAGGGGCAGGGATGATTTGTGAAAGCATGGGGCCCCAGTAAAACCTGGCACAATTATGCCACCATGGAGGCCAAGAATCAAATGATTCATTGTAACATCAAGTGGCCTAAAAGGGCATGGGATGCATTGTGACACCACAGGGGTTAAGAGAAGCAAGGAACCATTGTGACCCAATGCAGGCTAACAATCTAAGAATCCCTTTTGACACCAGGGGGCGCAGAAGGACCACGGATGAACTCTGACAGCATGGGGAGCTATAGAAGCAAGGAACCATTATGACACCATGAAGGCCAAGAATCAAATGGTTCATTGTAAGACCAAGTGGCCTAAAAGGCTTGGAATGCATTGTGACACCACAGAGGTTAAGAGAAGCAAGGAACCATTGTGACCCAATGCAGGCTAACAATCTAATGATCCCTTGTGGCACCAGGGGGTATAAAAAGAGCCAGGGATGGATTGTTACAGCACGGGGACCAATAGAAGCAAGGATCTATTATGCCACCGTGGAGGCCAAGAATCAAATGATTCATTGTGACATCAAGTGGCCTAAAATGGCATGGGATGCATTGTGACAGCACAGGGGTTAAGAGAAGCAAGGATCCATTGTGACCCAATGGAGGCTAACAATCTAATGATCCCTTGTGACACCAATGGGCCTAAAAGAGGCAGGGATGCATTGTGAAAGCATGGGGCCCAATAGAAACCTCGTACAATTACGCCACCATGGAGACCAAGAATCAAATGGTTCATTGTGACATCATGTGGCCTAAAAGGGCATGGGATGCATTGTGACAGCACAGGGGTTAAGAGAAGCAAGGATCCATTGTGACCCAATGCAGGCTAATAATCCCAGGATCCCATTTGACACCAGGGGGCGTAAAAGGGCCAGGGATGAATTGTGACAGCATGGGGCCCAATAAAAACAAGGAACCATTATGACACCATGGAGGCCAAGAATCAAATGATTCATTGTGACATCAAGTGGCCTAAAAGGGCATGGGATGCATTGTGACACCACAGAGGTCAAGAGAAGCAAGGATCCATTGTGACCCAATGCAGGCTAACAATCTAATGATCCCTTGTGACACCAATGGGCCTAAAAGGGGCAGGGATGAATTGCGACAGCATGGGGCCCAAGTAAAACCTGGTACAATTATGCCACCATGGAGGCCAAGAATCAAATGATTCATTGTGACATCAAGTGGCCTAAAAGGGCATGGGATGCATTGTGACACCACAGGGGTTAAGAGAAGCAAGGATCCATTGTGACCCAATGGAGGCTAATAATCCCAGGATCCCATTTGACACCAGGGGGCGTAAAAGGGCCAGGGATGAATTGTGACAGCATGGGGCCCAATAGAAACAAGGAACCATTATGACACCATGGAGACCAAGAATCAAATGATTCATTTTGACATCAAGTGGCCTAAAAGGGCATGGGATGCATTGTGACACCACAGGGGTTAAGAGAAGCAAGGAACCATTGTGATCCAATGCAGGCTAACAATCTAAGAATCCCTTTTGACACCAGGGGGCGCAAAAGGACCACGGATGAACTCTGACAGCATGGGGACCTATAGAAGCAAGGAACCATTATGACACCATGAAGGCCAAGAATCAAATGGTTCATTGTGACATCAAGTGGCCTAAAAGGGCTTGGAATGCATTGTGACAGCACAGAGGTTAAGAGAAGCAAGGAACCATTGTGACCCAATCCAGGCTAACAATTTAATGATCCCTTGTGGCACCAGGGGGTATAAAAAGGGCCAGGGATGGATTGTTACAGCACGGGGACCAATAGAAGCAAGGATCTATTATGCCACCATGGAGGCCAAGAATCAAATGATTCATTGTGACATCAAGTGGCCTAAAAGGGCATGGGATACATTGTGACACCACAGAGGTTAAGAGAAGCAAGGAACCATTGTGACCCAATGCTGGCTAACAATCTAATGATCCCTTGTGACACCAATGGGCCTAAAAGGGCCAGGGATGAATTGGGAAAGCATGGGGCCCAAGTAAAACCTGGTACAATTATGCCACCATGGAGGCCAAGAATCAAATGATTCATTGTGACATCAAGTGGCCTAAAAGGGCATGGGATGCATTGTGACACCACAGGGGTTAAGAGAAGCAAGGAACCATTGTGACCCAATGCAGGCTAACAATCTAAGAATCCCATTTGACACCAATAGGCCTAAAAGGGCCAGGGATGAATTGTGAAAGCATGGGGCCCAAGTAAAACCTGGTACAATTATGCCACCATGGAGGCCAAGAATCAAATGATTCATTGTGACATCAAGTGGCCTAAAAGGGCATGGGATGCATTGTGACACCACAGGGGTTAAGAGAAGCAAGGAACCATTGTGACCCAATGGAGGCTAATAATCCCAGGATCCCATTTGACACCAGGGGGCGTAAAAGGGCCAGGGATGAATTGTGAAAGCATGGGGCCCAATAGAAACAAGGAACCATTATGCCACCATGGAGGCCAAGAATCAAATGATTCATTGTGACATCAAGTGGCCTAAAAGGGCATGGGATGCATTGTGACACCGCAGAGGTTAAGAGAAGCAAGGAATCATTGTGACCCAATGCAGGCTAACAATCTCATGATCCCTTGTGACGCCAATGGGCCTAAAAGGGGCAGGGATGATTTGTGAAAGCATGGGGCCCCAGTAAAACCTGGTACAATTATGCCACCATGGAGGCCAAGAATCAAATGATTCATTGTGACATCAAGTGGCCTAAAAGGGCATGGGATGCATTGTGACACCACAGAGCTTACGAGAAGCAAGGAACCATTGTGACCCAATGCAGGCTAACAATCTAAGAATCCCTTTTGACACCAGGGGGCGCAAAAGGACCACGGATGAACTCTGACAGCATGGGGAGCTATAGAAGCAAGGAACCATTATGACACCATGAAGGCCAAGAATCAAATGGTTCATTGTAAGACCAAGTGGCCTAAAAGGGCTTGGAATGCATTGTGACACCACAGAGGTTAAGAGAAGCAAGGAACCATTGTGACCCAATGCAGGCTAACAATCTAATGATCCCTTGTGGCACCAGGGGGTATAAAAAGAGCCAGGGATGGATTGTTACAGCACGGGGACCAATAGAAGCAAGGATCTATTATGCCACCGTGGAGGCCAAGAATCAAATGATTCATTGTGACATCAAGTGGCCTAAAAGGGCATGGGATGCATTGTGACACCACAGGGGTTAAGAGAAGCAAGGATCCATTGTGACCCAATGGAGGCTAATAATCGCAGGATCCCTTTTGACACCAGGGTGCGTAAAAGGGCCAGGGATGAATTGTGACAGCACGGGGACCAATAGAAACAAGGAACCATTATGACACCATGGAGGCCAAGAATCAAATGATTCATTGTGACATCAAGTGGCCTAAAAGGGCATGGGATGCATTGTGACACCACAGAGGTTAAGAGAAGCAAGGAACCATTGTGACCCAATGCAGGCTAACAATCTAATGATCCCTTGTGACACCAATGGGCCTAAAAGGGCCAGGGATGAATTGTTACAGCACGGGGACCAATAGAAGCAAGGATCTATTATGCCACCATGGAGGCCAAGAATCAAATAATTCATTGTGACATCATGTGGCCTAAAATGGCATGGGATGCATTGTGACAGCACAGGGGTTAAGAGAAGCAAGGAACCATTGTGACCCAATGGAGGCTAACAATCTAATGATCCCTTGTGACACCAATGGGCCTAAAAGAGGCAGGGATGCATTGTGAAAGCATGGGGCCCAATAGAAACCTCGTACAATTACGCCACCATGGAGACCAAGAATCAAATAATTCATTGTGACATCAAGTGGCCTAAAAGGGCATGGGATGCATTGTGACAGCACAGGGGTTAAGAGAAGCAAGGATCCATTGTGACCCAATGCAGGCTAATAATCCCAGGATCCCATTTGACACCAGGGGGCGTAAAAGGGCCAGGGATGAATTGTGACAGCATGGGGCCCAATAAAAACAAGGAACCATTATGACACCATGGAGGCCAAGAATCAAATGATTCATTGTGACATCAAGTGGCCTAAAAGGGCATGGGATGCATTGTGACACCACAGAGGTTAAGAGAAGCAAGGAACCATTGTGACCCAATGCAGGCTAACAATCTAATGATCCCTTGTGACACCAATGGGCCTAAAAGGGGCAGGGATGAATTGTTACAGCACGTGGGCCAAGTAAAACCTGGTACAATTATGCCACCATGGAGGCCAAGAATCAAATGATTCATTGTGACATCAAGTGGCCTAAAAGGGCATGGGATGCATTGTGACACCACAGGGGTTAAGAGAAGCAAGGAACCATTGTGACCCAATGCAGGCTAACAATCTAAGAATCCCATTTGACACCAATAGGCCTAAAAGGGCCAGGGATGAATTGTGAAAGCATGGGGCCCAAGTAAAACCTGGTACAATTATGCCACCATGGAGGCCAAGAATCAAATGATTCATTGTGACATCAAGTGGCCTAAAAGGGCATGGGATGCATTGTGACACCACAGGGGTTAAGAGAAGCAAGGATCCATTGTGACCCAATGGAGGCTAATAATCCCAGGATCCCATTTGACACCAGGGGGCGTAAAAGGGCCAGGGATGAATTGTGACAGCATTGGGCCCAATAGAAACAAGGAACCATTATGACACAATGGAGGCCAAGAATCAAATGATTCATTGTGACATCAAGTGACCTAAAAGGGCATGGGATGCATTGTGACACCGCAGAGGTTAAGAGAAGCAAGGAACCATTGTGACCCAATGCATGCGAACAATCTCATGATCCCTTGTGACGCCAATGGGCCTAAAAGGGACAGGGATGATTTGTGAAAGCATGGGGCCCCAGTAAAACCTGGCACAATTATGCCACCATGGAGGCCAAGAATCAAATGATTCATTGTAACATCAAGTGGCCTAAAAGGGCATGGGATGCATTGTGACACCACAGGGGTTAAGAGAAGCAAGGAACCATTGTGACCCAATGCAGGCTAACAATCTAAGAATCCCTTTTGACACCAGGGGGCGCAGAAGGACCACGGATGAACTCTGACAGCATGGGGAGCTATAGAAGCAAGGAACCATTATGACACCATGAAGGCCAAGAATCAAATGGTTCATTGTAAGACCAAGTGGCCTAAAAGGCTTGGAATGCATTGTGACACCACAGAGGTTAAGAGAAGCAAGGAACCATTGTGACCCAATGCAGGCTAACAATCTAATGATCCCTTGTGGCACCAGGGGGTATAAAAAGAGCCAGGGATGGATTGTTACAGCACGGGGACCAATAGAAGCAAGGATCTATTATGCCACCGTGGAGGCCAAGAATCAAATGATTCATTGTGACATCAAGTGGCCTAAAAGGGCATGGGATGCATTGTGACACCACAGGGGTTAAGAGAAGCAAGGATCCATTGTGACCCAATGCAGGCTAACAATCTAATGATCCCTTGTGACACCAATGGGCCTAAAAGGGGCAGGGATTAATTGTTACAGCACGGGGACCAATAGAAGCAAGGATCTATTATGCCACCATGGAGGCCAAGAATCAAATAATTCATTGTGACATCATGTGGCCTAAAATGGCATGGGATGCATTGTGACAGCACAGGGGTTAAGAGAAGCAAGGATCCATTGTGACCCAATGGAGGCTAACAATCTAATGATCCCTTGTGACACCAATGGGCCTAAAAGAGGCAGGGATGCATTGTGAAAGCATGGGGCCCAATAGAAACCTCGTACAATTACGCCACCATGGAGACCAAGAATCAAATGGTTCATTGTGACATCATGTGGCCTAAAAGGGCATGGGATGCATTGTGACAGCACAGGGGTTAAGAGAAGCAAGGATCCATTGTGACCCAATGCAGGCTAATAATCCCAGGATCCCATTTGACACCAGGGGGCGTAAAAGGGCCAGGGATGAATTGTGACAGCATGGGGCCCAATAAAAACAAGGAACCATTATGACACCATGGAGGCCAAGAATCAAATGATTCATTGTGACATCAAGTGGCCTAAAAGGGCATGGGATGCATTGTGACACCACAGGGGTTAAGAGAAGCAAGGAACCATTGTGACCCAATGCAGGCTAACAATCTAAGAATCCCATTTGACACCAATAGGCCTAAAAGGGCCAGGGATGAATTGTGAAAGCATGGGGCCCAAGTAAAACCTGGTACAATTATGCCACCATGGAGGCCAAGAATCAAATGATTCATTGTGACATCAAGTGGCCTAAAAGGGCATGGGATGCATTGTGACACCACAGGGGTTAAGAGAAGCAAGGAACCATTGTGACCCAATGGAGGCTAATAATCCCAGGATCCCATTTGACACCAGGGGGCGTAAAAGGGCCAGGGATGAATTGTGAAAGCATGGGGCCCAATAGAAACAAGGAACCATTATGCCACCATGGAGGCCAAGAATCAAATGATTCATTGTGACATCAAGTGGCCTAAAAGGGCATGGGATGCATTGTGACACCGCAGAGGTTAAGAGAAGCAAGGAATCATTGTGACCCAATGCAGGCTAACAATCTCATGATCCCTTGTGACGCCAATGGGCCTAAAAGGGGCAGGGATGATTTGTGAAAGCATGGGGCCCCAGTAAAACCTGGTACAATTATGCCACCATGGAGGCCAAGAATCAAATGATTCATTGTGACATCAAGTGGCCTAAAAGGGCATGGGATGCATTGTGACACCACAGAGCTTACGAGAAGCAAGGAACCATTGTGACCCAATGCAGGCTAACAATCTAAGAATCCCTTTTGACACCAGGGGGCGAAAAAGGACCACGGATGAACTCTGACAGCATGGGGAGCTATAGAAGCAAGGAACCATTATGACACCATGAAGGCCAAGAATCAAATGGTTCATTGTAAGACCAAGTGGCCTAAAAGGGCTTGGAATGCATTGTGACACCACAGAGGTTAAGAGAAGCAAGGAACCATTGTGACCCAATGCAGGCTAACAATCTAATGATCCCTTGTGGCACCAGGGGGTATAAAAAGAGCCAGGGATGGATTGTTACAGCACGGGGACCAATAGAAGCAAGGATCTATTATGCCACCGTGGAGGCCAAGAATCAAATGATTCATTGTGACATCAAGTGGCCTAAAAGGGCATGGGATGCATTGTGACACCACAGGGGTTAAGAGAAGCAAGGATCCATTGTGACCCAATGGAGGCTAATAATCGCAGGATCCCTTTTGACACCAGGGTGCGTAAAAGGGCCAGGGATGAATTGTGACAGCACGGGGACCAATAGAAACAAGGAACCATTATGACACCATGGAGGCCAAGAATCAAATGATTCATTGTGACATCAAGTGGCCTAAAAGGGCATGGGATGCATTGTGACACCACAGAGGTTAAGAGAAGCAAGGAACCATTGTGACCCAATGCAGGCTAACAATCTAATGATCCCTTGTGACACCAATGGGCCTAAAAGGGCCAGGGATGAATTGTTACAGCACGGGGACCAATAGAAGCAAGGATCTATTATGCCACCATGGAGGCCAAGAATCAAATAATTCATTGTGACATCATGTGGCCTAAAATGGCATGGGATGCATTGTGACAGCACAGGGGTTAAGAGAAGCAAGGAACCATTGTGACCCAATGGAGGCTAACAATCTAATGATCCCTTGTGACACCAATGGGCCTAAAAGAGGCAGGGATGCATTGTGAAAGCATGGGGCCCAATAGAAACCTCGTACAATTACGCCACCATGGAGACCAAGAATCAAATAATTCATTGTGACATCAAGTGGCCTAAAAGGGCATGGGATGCATTGTGACAGCACAGGGGTTAAGAGAAGCAAGGATCCATTGTGACCCAATGCAGGCTAATAATCCCAGGATCCCATTTGACACCAGGGGGCGTAAAAGGGCCAGGGATGAATTGTGACAGCATGGGGCCCAATAAAAACAAGGAACCATTATGACACCATGGAGGCCAAGAATCAAATGATTCATTGTGACATCAAGTGGCCTAAAAGGGCATGGGATGCATTGTGACACCACAGAGGTTAAGAGAAGCAAGGAACCATTGTGACCCAATGCAGGCTAACAATCTAATGATCCCTTGTGACACCAATGGGCCTAAAAGGGGCAGGGATGAATTGTTACA
This sequence comes from Cinclus cinclus, assembly GCF_963662255.1. Taxonomy (NCBI): domain Eukaryota; kingdom Metazoa; phylum Chordata; class Aves; order Passeriformes; family Cinclidae; genus Cinclus; species Cinclus cinclus. The sequence goes on along the minus strand of NW_026912228.1, from coordinate 245,803 downwards.
GCACGGGGACCAAGTAAAACCTGGTACAATTATGCCACCATGGAGGCCAAGAATCAAATGATTCATTGTGACATCAAGTGGCCTAAAAGGGCATGGGATGCATTGTGACACCACAGGGGTTAAGAGAAGCAAGGAACCATTGTGACCCAATGCAGGCTAACAATCTAAGAATCCCATTTGACACCAATAGGCCTAAAAGGGCCAGGGATGAATTGTGAAAGCATGGGGCCCAAGTAAAACCTGGTACAATTATGCCACCATGGAGGCCAAGAATCAAATGATTCATTGTGACATCAAGTGGCCTAAAAGGGCATGGGATGCATTGTGACACCACAGGGGTTAAGAGAAGCAAGGATCCATTGTGACCCAATGGAGGCTAATAATCCCAGGATCCCATTTGACACCAGGGGGCGTAAAAGGGCCAGGGATGAATTGTGACAGCATTGGGCCCAATAGAAACAAGGAACCATTATGACACAATGGAGGCCAAGAATCAAATGATTCATTGTGACATCAAGTGACCTAAAAGGGCATGGGATGCATTGTGACACCGCAGAGGTTAAGAGAAGCAAGGAACCATTGTGACCCAATGCATGCGAACAATCTCATGATCCCTTGTGACGCCAATGGGCCTAAAAGGGGCAGGGATGATTTGTGAAAGCATGGGGCCCCAGTAAAACCTGGCACAATTATGCCACCATGGAGGCCAAGAATCAAATGATTCATTGTAACATCAAGTGGCCTAAAAGGGCATGGGATGCATTGTGACACCACAGGGGTTAAGAGAAGCAAGGAACCATTGTGACCCAATGCAGGCTAACAATCTAAGAATCCCTTTTGACACCAGGGGGCGCAGAAGGACCACGGATGAACTCTGACAGCATGGGGAGCTATAGAAGCAAGGAACCATTATGACACCATGAAGGCCAAGAATCAAATGTTTCATTGTAAGACCAAGTGGCCTAAAAGGCTTGGAATGCATTGTGACACCACAGAGGTTAAGAGAAGCAAGGAACCATTGTGACCCAATGCAGGCTAACAATCTAATGATCCCTTGTGGCACCAGGGGGTATAAAAAGAGCCAGGGATGGATTGTTACAGCACGGGGACCAATAGAAGCAAGGATCTATTATGCCACCGTGGAGGCCAAGAATCAAATGATTCATTGTGACATCAAGTGGCCTAAAAGGGCATGGGATGCATTGTGACACCACAGGGGTTAAGAGAAGCAAGGATCCATTGTGACCCAATGCAGGCTAACAATCTAATGATCCCTTGTGACACCAATGGGCCTAAAAGGGGCAGGGATTAATTGTTACAGCACGGGGACCAATAGAAGCAAGGATCTATTATGCCACCATGGAGGCCAAGAATCAAATAATTCATTGTGACATCATGTGGCCTAAAATGGCATGGGATGCATTGTGACAGCACAGGGGTTAAGAGAAGCAAGGATCCATTGTGACCCAATGGAGGCTAACAATCTAATGATCCCTTGTGACACCAATGGGCCTAAAAGAGGCAGGGATGCATTGTGAAAGCATGGGGCCCAATAGAAACCTCGTACAATTACGCCACCATGGAGACCAAGAATCAAATGGTTCATTGTGACATCATGTGGCCTAAAAGGGCATGGGATGCATTGTGACAGCACAGGGGTTAAGAGAAGCAAGGATCCATTGTGACCCAATGCAGGCTAATAATCCCAGGATCCCATTTGACACCAGGGGGCGTAAAAGGGCCAGGGATGAATTGTGACAGCATGGGGCCCAATAAAAACAAGGAACCATTATGACACCATGGAGGCCAAGAATCAAATGATTCATTGTGACATCAAGTGGCCTAAAAGGGCATGGGATGCATTGTGACACCACAGGGGTTAAGAGAAGCAAGGAACCATTGTGACCCAATGCAGGCTAACAATCTAAGAATCCCATTTGACACCAATAGGCCTAAAAGGGCCAGGGATGAATTGTGAAAGCATGGGGCCCAAGTAAAACCTGGTACAATTATGCCACCATGGAGGCCAAGAATCAAATGATTCATTGTGACATCAAGTGGCCTAAAAGGGCATGGGATGCATTGTGACACCACAGGGGTTAAGAGAAGCAAGGAACCATTGTGACCCAATGGAGGCTAATAATCCCAGGATCCCATTTGACACCAGGGGGCGTAAAAGGGCCAGGGATGAATTGTGAAAGCATGGGGCCCAATAGAAACAAGGAACCATTATGCCACCATGGAGGCCAAGAATCAAATGATTCATTGTGACATCAAGTGGCCTAAAAGGGCATGGGATGCATTGTGACACCGCAGAGGTTAAGAGAAGCAAGGAATCATTGTGACCCAATGCAGGCTAACAATCTCATGATCCCTTGTGACGCCAATGGGCCTAAAAGGGGCAGGGATGATTTGTGAAAGCATGGGGCCCCAGTAAAACCTGGTACAATTATGCCACCATGGAGGCCAAGAATCAAATGATTCATTGTGACATCAAGTGGCCTAAAAGGGCATGGGATGCATTGTGACACCACAGAGCTTACGAGAAGCAAGGAACCATTGTGACCCAATGCAGGCTAACAATCTAAGAATCCCTTTTGACACCAGGGGGCGAAAAAGGACCACGGATGAACTCTGACAGCATGGGGAGCTATAGAAGCAAGGAACCATTATGACACCATGAAGGCCAAGAATCAAATGGTTCATTGTAAGACCAAGTGGCCTAAAAGGGCTTGGAATGCATTGTGACACCACAGAGGTTAAGAGAAGCAAGGAACCATTGTGACCCAATGCAGGCTAACAATCTAATGATCCCTTGTGGCACCAGGGGGTATAAAAAGAGCCAGGGATGGATTGTTACAGCACGGGGACCAATAGAAGCAAGGATCTATTATGCCACCGTGGAGGCCAAGAATCAAATGATTCATTGTGACATCAAGTGGCCTAAAAGGGCATGGGATGCATTGTGACACCACAGGGGTTAAGAGAAGCAAGGATCCATTGTGACCCAATGGAGGCTAATAATCGCAGGATCCCTTTTGACACCAGGGTGCGTAAAAGGGCCAGGGATGAATTGTGACAGCACGGGGACCAATAGAAACAAGGAACCATTATGACACCATGGAGGCCAAGAATCAAATGATTCATTGTGACATCAAGTGGCCTAAAAGGGCATGGGATGCATTGTGACACCACAGAGGTTAAGAGAAGCAAGGAACCATTGTGACCCAATGCAGGCTAACAATCTAATGATCCCTTGTGACACCAATGGGCCTAAAAGGGCCAGGGATGAATTGTTACAGCACGGGGACCAATAGAAGCAAGGATCTATTATGCCACCATGGAGGCCAAGAATCAAATAATTCATTGTGACATCATGTGGCCTAAAATGGCATGGGATGCATTGTGACAGCACAGGGGTTAAGAGAAGCAAGGAACCATTGTGACCCAATGGAGGCTAACAATCTAATGATCCCTTGTGACACCAATGGGCCTAAAAGAGGCAGGGATGCATTGTGAAAGCATGGGGCCCAATAGAAACCTCGTACAATTACGCCACCATGGAGACCAAGAATCAAATAATTCATTGTGACATCAAGTGGCCTAAAAGGGCATGGGATGCATTGTGACAGCACAGGGGTTAAGAGAAGCAAGGATCCATTGTGACCCAATGCAGGCTAATAATCCCAGGATCCCATTTGACACCAGGGGGCGTAAAAGGGCCAGGGATGAATTGTGACAGCATGGGGCCCAATAAAAACAAGGAACCATTATGACACCATGGAGGCCAAGAATCAAATGATTCATTGTGACATCAAGTGGCCTAAAAGGGCATGGGATGCATTGTGACACCACAGAGGTTAAGAGAAGCAAGGAACCATTGTGACCCAATGCAGGCTAACAATCTAATGATCCCTTGTGACACCAATGGGCCTAAAAGGGGCAGGGATGAATTGTTACAGCACGGGGACCAAGTAAAACCTGGTACAATTATGCCACCATGGAGGCCAAGAATCAAATGATTCATTGTGACATCAAGTGGCCTAAAAGGGCATGGGATGCATTGTGACACCACAGGGGTTAAGAGAAGCAAGGAACCATTGTGACCCAATGCAGGCTAACAATCTAAGAATCCCATTTGACACCAATAGGCCTAAAAGGGCCAGGGATGAATTGTGAAAGCATGGGGCCCAAGTAAAACCTGGTACAATTATGCCACCATGGAGGCCAAGAATCAAATGATTCATTGTGACATCAAGTGGCCTAAAAGGGCATGGGATGCATTGTGACACCACAGGGGTTAAGAGAAGCAAGGATCCATTGTGACCCAATGGAGGCTAATAATCCCAGGATCCCATTTGACACCAGGGGGCGTAAAAGGGCCAGGGATGAATTGTGACAGCATTGGGCCCAATAGAAACAAGGAACCATTATGACACAATGGAGGCCAAGAATCAAATGATTCATTGTGACATCAAGTGACCTAAAAGGGCATGGGATGCATTGTGACACCGCAGAGGTTAAGAGAAGCAAGGAACCATTGTGACCCAATGCATGCGAACAATCTCATGATCCCTTGTGACGCCAATGGGCCTAAAAGGGGCAGGGATGATTTGTGAAAGCATGGGGCCCCAGTAAAACCTGGCACAATTATGCCACCATGGAGGCCAAGAATCAAATGATTCATTGTAACATCAAGTGGCCTAAAAGGGCATGGGATGCATTGTGACACCACAGGGGTTAAGAGAAGCAAGGAACCATTGTGACCCAATGCAGGCTAACAATCTAAGAATCCCTTTTGACACCAGGGGGCGCAGAAGGACCACGGATGAACTCTGACAGCATGGGGAGCTATAGAAGCAAGGAACCATTATGACACCATGAAGGCCAAGAATCAAATGGTTCATTGTAAGACCAAGTGGCCTAAAAGGCTTGGAATGCATTGTGACACCACAGAGGTTAAGAGAAGCAAGGAACCATTGTGACCCAATGCAGGCTAACAATCTAATGATCCCTTGTGGCACCAGGGGGTATAAAAAGAGCCAGGGATGGATTGTTACAGCACGGGGACCAATAGAAGCAAGGATCTATTATGCCACCGTGGAGGCCAAGAATCAAATGATTCATTGTGACATCAAGTGGCCTAAAAGGGCATGGGATGCATTGTGACACCACAGGGGTTAAGAGAAGCAAGGATCCATTGTGACCCAATGCAGGCTAACAATCTAATGATCCCTTGTGACACCAATGGGCCTAAAAGGGGCAGGGATTAATTGTTACAGCACGGGGACCAATAGAAGCAAGGATCTATTATGCCACCATGGAGGCCAAGAATCAAATAATTCATTGTGACATCATGTGGCCTAAAATGGCATGGGATGCATTGTGACAGCACAGGGGTTAAGAGAAGCAAGGATCCATTGTGACCCAATGGAGGCTAACAATCTAATGATCCCTTGTGACACCAATGGGCCTAAAAGAGGCAGGGATGCATTGTGAAAGCATGGGGCCCAATAGAAACCTCGTACAATTACGCCACCATGGAGACCAAGAATCAAATGGTTCATTGTGACATCATGTGGCCTAAAAGGGCATGGGATGCATTGTGACAGCACAGGGGTTAAGAGAAGCAAGGATCCATTGTGACCCAATGCAGGCTAATAATCCCAGGATCCCATTTGACACCAGGGGGCGTAAAAGGGCCAGGGATGAATTGTGACAGCATGGGGCCCAATAAAAACAAGGAACCATTATGACACCATGGAGGCCAAGAATCAAATGATTCATTGTGACATCAAGTGGCCTAAAAGGGCATGGGATGCATTGTGACACCACAGAGGTCAAGAGAAGCAAGGATCCATTGTGACCCAATGCAGGCTAACAATCTAATGATCCCTTGTGACACCAATGGGCCTAAAAGGGGCAGGGATGAATTGCGACAGCATGGGGCCCAAGTAAAACCTGGTACAATTATGCCACCATGGAGGCCAAGAATCAAATGATTCATTGTGACATCAAGTGGCCTAAAAGGGCATGGGATGCATTGTGACACCACAGGGGTTAAGAGAAGCAAGGATCCATTGTGACCCAATGGAGGCTAATAATCCCAGGATCCCATTTGACACCAGGGGGCGTAAAAGGGCCAGGGATGAATTGTGACAGCATGGGGCCCAATAGAAACAAGGAACCATTATGACACCATGGAGACCAAGAATCAAATGATTCATTTTGACATCAAGTGACCTAAAAGGGCATGGGATGCATTGTGACACCGCAGAGGTTAAGAGAAGCAAGGAATCATTGTGACCCAATGCAGGCTAACAATCTCATGATCCCTTGTGACGCCAATGGGCCTAAAAGGGGCAGGGATGATTTGTGAAAGCATGGGGCCCCAGTAAAACCTGGTACAATTATGCCACCATGGAGGCCAAGAATCAAATGATTCATTGTGACATCAAGTGGCCTAAAAGGGCATGGGATGCATTGTGACACCACAGAGCTTACGAGAAGCAAGGAACCATTGTGACCCAATGCAGGCTAACAATCTAAGAATCCCTTTTGACACCAGGGGGCGCAAAAGGACCACGGATGAACTCTGACAGCATGGGGAGCTATAGAAGCAAGGAACCATTATGACACCATGAAGGCCAAGAATCAAATGGTTCATTGTAAGACCAAGTGGCCTAAAAGGGCTTGGAATGCATTGTGACACCACAGAGGTTAAGAGAAGCAAGGAACCATTGTGACCCAATGCAGGCTAACAATCTAATGATCCCTTGTGGCACCAGGGGGTATAAAAAGAGCCAGGGATGGATTGTTACAGCACGGGGACCAATAGAAGCAAGGATCTATTATGCCACCGTGGAGGCCAAGAATCAAATGATTCATTGTGACATCAAGTGGCCTAAAAGGGCATGGGATGCATTGTGACACCACAGGGGTTAAGAGAAGCAAGGAACCATTGTGACCCAATGGAGGCTAATAATCCCAGGATCCCATTTGACACCAGGGGGCGTAAAAGGGCCAGGGATGAATTGTGACAGCATGGGGCCCAATAGAAACAAGGAACCATTATGCCACCATGGAGGCCAAGAATCAAATGATTCATTGTGACATCAAGTGGCCTAAAAGGGCATGGGATGCATTGTGACACCACAGAGGTTAAGAGAAGCAAGGAACCATTGTGACCCAATGGAGGCTAACAATCTAATGATCCCTTGTGACACCAATGGGCCTAAAAGGGCCAGGGATGAATTGTTACAGCACGGGGACCAATAGAAGCAAGGATCTATTATGCCACCATGGAGGCCAAGAATCAAATAATTCATTGTGACATCATGTGGCCTAAAATGGCATGGGATGCATTGTGACACCACAGAGGTTAAGAGAAGCAAGGAACCATTGTGACCCAATGCAGGCTAACAATCTAATGATCCCTTGTGACACCAATGGGCCTAAAAGTGGCAGGGATGAATTGTGACAGCATGGGGCCCAAGTAAAACCTGGTACAATTATGCCACCATGGAGGCCAAGAATCAAATGATTCATTGTGACATCAAGTGGCCTAAAAGGGCATGGGATGCATTGTGATACCACAGGGGTTAAGAGAAGCATGGAACCATTGTGACCCAATGCAGGCTAACAATCTAAGAATCCCTTTTGACACCAGGGGTTGCAAAAGGACCACGTATGAACCTTGACAGCATGGGGACCTATAGAAGCAAGGAACCATTATGCCACCATGAAGGCCAAGAATCAAATGGTTCATTGTAAGACCAAGTGGCCTAAAAGGGCTTGGAATGCATTGTGACAGCACAGAGGTTAAGAGAAGCAAGGAACCATTGTGACCCAATGCAGGCTAACAATCTAATGATCCCTTGTGGCACCAGGGGGTATAAAAAGGGCCAGGGATGGATTGTTACAGCACGGGGACCAATAGAAGCAAGGATCTATTATGCCACCGTGGAGGCCAAGAATCAAATGATTCATTGTGACATCAAGTGGCCTAAAAGGGCATGGGATGCATTGTGACAGCACAGGGGTTAAGAGAAGCAAGGATCCATTGTGACCCAATGGAGGCTAACAATCTAATTATCCCTTTTGACACCAGTGGGCCTAAAAGGGCCAGGGATGTATTGTGAAAGCATGGGGCCCAATTAAAACCTGGTACAATTACGCCACCATGGAGGCCAAGAATCAAATGGTTCATTTTGACATCAAGTGGCCTAAAAGGGCTTGGAATGCATTGTGACAGCACAGAGGATAAGAGAAGCAAGGAACCATTGTGACCCTATGCAGGCTAACAATCTAATGATCCCTTGTGGCACCAGGGGGTATAAAAAGGGCCAGGGATGGATTGTTACAGCACGGGGACCAATAGAAGCAAGGATCTATTATGCCACCGTGGAGGCCAAGAGTCAAATGATTCATTGTGACATCAAGTGGCCTAAAAGGGCATGGGATGCATTGTTACAGCACAGGGGTTAAGAGAAGCAAGGATCCATTGTCACCCAATTGAGGCTAACAATCTAAGGATCCCTTTTGACACCAATGGGCCTAAAAGGGTCAGGGATGTATTGTGAAAGCATGGGGCCCAGTGAAAACCTGGAACAATCAAGCCACCATAGAGGCCAAGAATCAAATGATTCATTGTGACATCAAGTGGCCTAAAAGGGCATGGGATGCATTGTGACAGCACAGGGGTTAAGAGAAGCAAGGATCCATTGTGACCCAATGGAGGCTAATAATCCCAGGATCCCATTTGACACCAGGGGGCGTAAAAGGGCCAGGGATGAATTGTGACAGCATGGGGCCCAATAGAAACAAGGAACCATTATGACACCATGGAGGCCAAGAATCAAATGATTCATTGTGACATCAAGTGGCCTAAAAGGGCATGGGATGCATTGTGACACCACAGAGGTTAAGAGAAGCAAGGAACCATTGTGACCCATTGCAGGCTAACAATCTAATGATCCCTAGTGACACCAATGGGCCTAAAAGGGCCAGGGATGGATTGTTACAGCACGGGGACCAATAGAAGCAAGGATCTATTATGCCACCATGGAGGCCAAGAATCAAATAATTCATTGTGACATCAAGTGGCCTAAAAGGGCATGGGATGCATTGTGACAGTACAGGGGTTAAGAGAAGCAAGGAATCATTGTGACCCAATGGAGGCTAACAATCTAATGATCCCTTGTGACACCAATGGGCCTAAAAGGGGCAGGGATGTATTGTGAAAGCATGGGGCCCAATTAAAACCTGGTACAATTACGCCACCATGGAGGCCAAGAATCAAATGATTCATTGTGACATCAAGTGGCCTAAAAGGGCATGGGATGCATTGTGACACCACAGGGGTTAAGAGAAGCAAGGAACCATTGTGATCCAATGCAGGCTAACAATCTAAGAATCCCTTTTGACACCAGGGGGCGCAAAAGGACCACGGATGAACTCTGACAGCATGGGGACCTATAGAAGCAAGGAACCATTATGACACCATGAAGGCCAAGAATCAAATGGTTCATTGTGACATCAAGTGGCCTAAAAGGGCTTGGAATGCATTGTGACAGCACAGAGGTTAAGAGAAGCAAGGAACCATTGTGACCCAATCCAGGCTAACAATCTAATGATCCCTTGTGGCACCAGGGGGTATAAAAAGGGCCAGGGATGGATTGTTACAGCACGGGGACCAATAGAAGCAAGGATCTATTATGCCACCGTGGAGGCCAAGAATCAAATGATTCATTGTGACATCAAGTGGCCTAAAAAGGCATGGGATACATTGTGACACCACAGAGGTTAAGAGAAGCAAGGAACCATTGTGACCCAATGCTGGCTAACAATCTAATGATCCCTTGTGACACCAATGGGCCTAAATGTGGCAGGGATGAATTGGGAAAGCATGGGGCCCAAGTAAAACCTGGTACAATTATGCCACCATGGAGGCCAAGAATCAAATGATTCATTGTGACATCAAGTGGCCTAAAAGGGCATGGGATGCATTGTGACACCACAGGGGTTAAGAGAAGCAAGGAACCATTGTGACCCAATGCAGGCTAACAATCTAAGAATCCCATTTGACACCAATAGGCCTAAAAGGGCCAGGGATGAATTGTGAAAGCATGGGGCCCAAGTAAAACCTGGTACAATTATGCCACCATGGAGGCCAAGAATCAAATGATTCATTGTGACATCAAGTGGCCTAAAAGGGCATGGGATGCATTGTGACACCACAGGGGTTAAGAGAAGCAAGGAACCATTGTGACCCAATGGAGGCTAATAATCCCAGGATCCCATTTGACACCAGGGGGCGTAAAAGGGCCAGGGATGAATTGTGACAGCATGGGGCCCAATAGAAACAAGGAACCATTATGCCACCATGGAGGCCAAGAATCAAATGATTCATTGTGACATCAAGTGGCCTAAAAGGGCATGGGATGCATTGTGACACCGCAGAGGTTAAGAGAAGCAAGGAATCATTGTGACCCAATGCAGGCTAACAATCTCATGATCCCTTGTGACGCCAATGGGCCTAAAAGGGGCAGGGATGATTTGTGAAAGCATGGGGCCCCAGTAAAACCTGGTACAATTATGCCACCATGGAGGCCAAGAATCAAATGATTCATTGTGACATCAAGTGGCCTAAAAGGGCATGGGATGCATTGTGACACCACAGAGCTTACGAGAAGCAAGGAACCATTGTGACCCAATGCAGGCTAACAATCTAAGAATCCCTTTTGACACCAGGGGGCGCAAAAGGACCACGGATGAACTCTGACAGCATGGGGAGCTATAGAAGCAAGGAACCATTATGACACCATGAAGGCCAAGAATCAAATGGTTCATTGTAAGACCAAGTGGCCTAAAAGGGCTTGGAATGCATTGTGACACCACAGAGGTTAAGAGAAGCAAGGAACCATTGTGACCCAATGCAGGCTAACAATCTAATGATCCCTTGTGGCACCAGGGGGTATAAAAAGAGCCAGGGATGGATTGTTACAGCACGGGGACCAATAGAAACAAGGAACCATTATGACACCATGGAGGCCAAGAATCAAATGATTCATTGTGACTTCAAGTGGCCTAAAAGGGCATGGGATGCATTGTGACACCACAGAGGTTAAGAGAAGCAAGGAACCATTGTGACCCAATGCAGGCTAACAATCTAATGATCCCTTGTGACACCAATGGGCCTAAAAGGGCCAGGGATGAATTGTTACAGCACGGGGACCAATAGAAGCAAGGATCTATTATGCCACCATGGAGGCCAAGAATCAAATAATTCATTGTGACATCATGTGGCCTAAAATGGCATGGGATGCATTGTGACAGCACAGGGGTTAAGAGAAGCAAGGAACCATTGTGACCCAATGGAGGCTAACAATCTAATGATCCCTTGTGACACCAATGGGCCTAAAAGAGGCAGGGATGCATTGTGAAAGCATGGGGCCCAATAGAAACCTCGTACAATTACGCCACCATGGAGACCAAGAATCAAATAATTCATTGTGACATCAAGTGGCCTAAAAGGGCATGGGATGCATTGTGACAGCACAGGGGTTAAGAGAAGCAAGGATCCATTTTCACCCAATTGAGGCTAACAATCTAAGGATCCCTTTTGACACCAATGGGCCTAAAAGGGTCAGGGATGTATTGTGAAAGCATGGGGCCCAGTGAAAACCTGGAACAATCAAGCCACCATAGAGGCCAAGAATCAAATGATTCATTGTGACATCAAGTGGCCTAAAAGGGCATGGGATGCATTGTGACAGCACAGGGGTTAAGAGAAGCAAGGATCCATTGTGACCCAATGGAGGCTAATAATCCCAGGATCCCATTTGACACCAGGGGGCGTAAAAGGGCCAGGGATGAATTGTGACAGCATGGGGCCCAATAGAAACAAGGAACCATTATGACACCATGGAGGCCAAGAATCAAATGATTCATTGTGACATCAAGTGGCCTAAAAGGGCATGGGATGCATTGTGACACCACAGAGGTTAAGAGAAGCAAGGAACCATTGTGACCCATTGCAGGCTAACAATCTAATGATCCCTAGTGACACCAATGGGCCTAAAAGGGCCAGGGATGGATTGTTACAGCACGGGGACCAATAGAAGCAAGGATCTATTATGCCACCATGGAGGCCAAGAATCAAATAATTCATTGTGACATCAAGTGGCCTAAAAGGGCATGGGATGCATTGTGACAGTACAGGGGTTAAGAGAAGCAAGGAATCATTGTGACCCAATGGAGGTTAACAATCTAATGATCCCTTGTGACCCCAATGGGCCTAAAAGGGGCAGGGATGTATTGTGAAAGCATGGGGCCCAATTAAAACCTGGTACAATTACGCCACCATGGAGGCCAAGAATCAAATGATTCATTGTGACATCAAGTGGCCTAAAAGGGCATGGGATGCATTGTGACACCACAGGGGTTAAGAGAAGCAAGGAACCATTGTGATCCAATGCAGGCTAACAATCTAAGAATCCCTTTTGACACCAGGGGGCGCAAAAGGACCACGGATGAACTCTGACAGCATGGGGACCTATAGAAGCAAGGAACCATTATGACACCATGAAGGCCAAGAATCAAATGGTTCATTGTGACATCAAGTGGCCTAAAAGGGCTTGGAATGCATTGTGACAGCACAGAGGTTAAGAGAAGCAAGGAACCATTGTGACCCAATCCAGGCTAACAATCTAATGATCCCTTGTGGCACCAGGGGGTATAAAAAGGGCCAGGGATGGATTGTTACAGCACGGGGACCAATAGAAGCAAGGATCTATTATGCCACCGTGGAGGCCAAGAATCAAATGATTCATTGTGACATCAAGTGGCCTAAAAGGGCATGGGATACATTGTGACACCACAGAGGTTAAGAGAAGCAAGGAACCATTGTGACCCAATGCTGGCTAACAATCTAATGATCCCTTGTGACACCAATGGGCCTAAATGTGGCAGGGATGAATTGGGAAAGCATGGGGCCCAAGTAAAACCTGGTACAATTATGCCACCATGGAGGCCAAGAATCAAATGATTCATTGTGACATCAAGTGGCCTAAAAGGGCATGGGATGCATTGTGACACCACAGGGGTTAAGAGAAGCAAGGAACCATTGTGACCCAATGCAGGCTAACAATCTAAGAATCCCATATGACACCAATAGGCCTAAAAGGGCCAGGGATGAATTGTGAAAGCATGGGGCCCAAGTAAAACCTGGTACAATTATGCCACCATGGAGGCCAAGAATCAAATGATTCATTGTGACATCAAGTGGCCTAAAAGGGCATGGGATGCATTGTGACACCACAGGGGTTAAGAGAAGCAAGGAACCATTGTGACCCAATGGAGGCTAATAATCCCAGGATCCCATTTGACACCAGGGGGCGTAAAAGGGCCAGGGATGAATTGTGACAGCATGGGGCCCAATAGAAAGAAGGAACCATTATGCCACCATGGAGGCCAAGAATCAAATGATTCATTGTGACATCAAGTGGCCTAAAAGGGCATGGGATGCATTGTGACACCGCAGAGGTTAAGAGAAGCAAGGAATCATTGTGACCCAATGCAGGCTAACAATCTCATGATCCCTTGTGACGCCAATGGGCCTAAAAGGGGCAGGGATGATTTGTGAAAGCATGGGGCCCCAGTAAAACCTGGTACAATTATGCCACCATGGAGGCCAAGAATCAAATGATTCATTGTGACATCAAGTGGCCTAAAAGGGCATGGGATGCATTGTGACACCACAGAGCTTACGAGAAGCAAGGAACCATTGTGACCCAATGCAGGCTAACAATCTAAGAATCCCTTTTGACACCAGGGGGCGCAAAAGGACCACGGATGAACTCTGACAGCATGGGGAGCTATAGAAGCAAGGAACCATTATGACACCATGAAGGCCAAGAATCAAATGGTTCATTGTAAGACCAAGTGGCCTAAAAGGGCTTGGAATGCATTGTGACACCACAGAGGTTAAGAGAAGCAAGGAACCATTGTGACCCAATGCAGGCTAACAATCTAATGATCCCTTGTGGCACCAGGGGGTATAAAAAGAGCCAGGGATGGATTGTTACAGCACGGGGACCAATAGAAACAAGGAACCATTATGACACCATGGAGGCCAAGAATCAAATGATTCATTGTGACATCAAGTGGCCTAAAAGGGCATGGGATGCATTGTGACACCACAGAGGTTAAGAGAAGCAAGGAACCATTGTGACCCAATGCAGGCTAACAATCTAATGATCCCTTGTGACACCAATGGGCCTAAAAGGGCCAGGGATGAATTGTTACAGCACGGGGACCAATAGAAGCAAGGATCTATTATGCCACCATGGAGTCCAAGAATCAAATAATTCATTGTGACATCATGTGGCCTAAAATGGCATGGGATGCATTGTGACACCACAGGGGTTAAGAGAAGCAAGGAACCATTGTGACCCAATGGAGGCTAACAATCTAATGATCCCTTGTGACACCAATGGGCCTAAAAGAGGCAGGGATGCATTGTGAAAGCATGGGGCCCAATAGAAACCTCGTACAATTACGCCACCATGGAGACCAAGAATCAAATAATTCATTGTGACATCAAGTGGCCTAAAAGGGCATGGGATGCATTGTGACAGCACAGGGGTTAAGAGAAGCAAGGATCCATTGTGACCCAATGCAGGCTAATAATCCCAGGATCCCATTTGACACCAGGGGGCGTAAAAGGGCCAGGGATGAATTGTGACAGCATGGGGCCCAATAAAAACAAGGAACCATTATGACACCATGGAGGCCAAGAATCAAATGATTCATTGTGACATCAAGTGGCCTAAAAGGGCATGGGATGCATTGTGACACCACAGAGGTTAAGAGAAGCAAGGAACCATTGTGACCCAATGCAGGCTAACAATCTAATGATCCCTTGTGACACCAATGGGCCTAAAAGGGGCAGGGATGAATTGTTACAGCACGGGGACCAAGTAAAACCTGGTACAATTATGCCACCATGGAGGCCAAGAATCAAATGATTCATTGTGACATCAAGTGGCCTAAAAGGGCATGGGATGCATTGTGACACCACAGGGGTTAAGAGAAGCAAGGAACCATTGTGACCCAATGCAGGCTAACAATCTAAGAATCCCATTTGACACCAATAGGCCTAAAAGGGCCAGGGATGAATTGTGAAAGCATGGGGCCCAAGTAAAACCTGGTACAATTATGCCACCATGGAGGCCAAGAATCAAATGATTCATTGTGACATCAAGTGGCCTAAAAGGGCATGGGATGCATTGTGACACCACAGGGGTTAAGAGAAGCAAGGAACCATTGTGACCCAATGGAGGCTAATAATCCCAGGATCCCATTTGACACCAGGGGGCGTAAAAGGGCCAGGGATGAATTGTGACAGCATGGGGCCCAAGTAAAACCTGGTACAATTATGCCACCATGGAGGCCAAGAATCAAATGATTCATTGTGACATCAAGTGGCCTAAAAGGGCATGGGATGCATTGTGACACCGCAGAGGTTAAGAGAAGCAAGGAATCATTGTGACCCAATGCAGGCTAACAATCTCATGATCCCTTGTGACGCCAATGGGCCTAAAAGGGGCAGGGATGATTTGTGACAGCATGGGGCCCCAGTAAAACCTGGTACAATTATGCCACCATGGAGGCCAAGAATCAAATGATTCATTGTGACATCAAGTGGCCTAAAAGGGCATGGGATGCATTGTGACACCACAGAGCTTACGAGAAGCAAGGAACCATTGTGACCCAATGCAGGCTAACAATCTAAGAATCCCTTTTGACACCAGGGGGCGCAAAAGGACCACGGATGAACTCTGACAGCATGGGGTGCTATAGAAGCAAGGAACCATTATGACACCATGAAGGCCAAGAATCAAATGGTTCATTGTAAGACCAAGTGGCCTAAAAGGGCTTGGAATGCATTGTGACACCACAGAGGTTAAGAGAAGCAAGGAACCATTGTGACCCAATGCAGGCTAACAATCTAATGATCCCTTGTGGCACCAGGGGGTATAAAAAGAGCCAGGGATGGATTGTTACAGCACGGGGACCAATAGAAGCAAGGATCTATTATGCCACCGTGGAGGCCAAGAATCAAATGATTCATTGTGACATCAAGTGGCCTAAAAGGGCATGGGATGCATTGTGACACCACAGGGGTTAAGAGAAGCAAGGAACCATTGTGACCCAATGGAGGCTAATAATCCCAGGATCCCATTTGACACCAGGGGGCGTAAAAGGGCCAGGGATGAATTGTGACAGCATGGGGCCCAATAGAAACAAGGAACCATTATGCCACCATGGAGGCCAAGAATCAAATGATTCATTGTGACATCAAGTGGCCTAAAAGGGCATGGGATGCATTGTGACACCACAGAGGTTAAGAGAAGCAAGGAACCATTGTGACCCAATGGAGGCTAACAATCTAATGATCCCTTGTGACACCAATGGGCCTAAAAGGGCCAGGGATGAATTGTTACAGCACGGGGACCAATAGAAGCAAGGATCTATTATGCCACCATGGAGGCCAAGAATCAAATAATTCATTGTGACATCATGTGGCCTAAAATGGCATGGGATGCATTGTGACACCACAGAGGTTAAGAGAAGCAAGGAACCATTGTGACCCAATGCAGGCTAACAATCTAATGATCCCTTGTGACACCAATGGGCCTAAAAGTGGCAGGGATGAATTGTGACAGCATGGGGCCCAAGTAAAACCTGGTACAATTATGCCACCATGGAGGCCAAGAATCAAATGATTCATTGTGACATCAAGTGGCCTAAAAGGGCATGGGATGCATTGTGACACCACAGGGGTTAAGAGAAGCAAGGAACCATTGTGACCCAATGCAGGCTAACAATCTAAGAATCCCATTTGACACCAATAGGCCTAAAAGGGCCAGGGATGAATTGTGAAAGCATGGGGCCCAAGTAAAACCTGGTACAATTATGCCACCATGGAGGCCAAGAATCAAATGATTCATTGTGACATCAAGTGGCCTAAAAGGGCATGGGATGCATTGTGACACCACAGGGGTTAAGAGAAGCAAGGAACCATTGTGACCCAATGGAGGCTAATAATCCCAGGATCCCATTTGACACCAGGGGGCGTAAAAGGGCCAGGGATGAATTGTGACAGCATGGGGCCCAATAGAAACAAGGAACCATTATGCCACCATGGAGGCCAAGAATCAAATGATTCATTGTGACATCAAGTGGCCTAAAAGGGCATGGGATGCATTGTGACACCGCAGAGGTTAAGAGAAGCAAGGAATCATTGTGACCCAATGCAGGCTAACAATCTCATGATCCCTTGTGACGCCAATGGGCCTAAAAGGGGCAGGGATGATTTGTGAAAGCATGGGGCCCCAGTAAAACCTGGTACAATTATGCCACCATGGAGGCCAAGAATCAAATGATTCATTGTGACATCAAGTGGCCTAAAAGGGCATGGGATGCATTGTGACACCACAGAGCTTACGAGAAGCAAGGAACCATTGTGACCCAATGCAGGCTAACAATCTAAGAATCCCTTTTGACACCAGGGGGCGCAAAAGGACCACGGATGAACTCTGACAGCATGGGGAGCTATAGAAGCAAGGAACCATTATGACACCATGAAGGCCAAGAATCAAATGGTTCATTGTAAGACCAAGTGGCCTAAAAGGGCTTGGAATGCATTGTGACACCACAGAGGTTAAGAGAAGCAAGGAACCATTGTGACCCAATGCAGGCTAACAATCTAATGATCCCTTGTGGCACCAGGGGGTATAAAAAGAGCCAGGGATGGATTGTTACAGCACGGGGACCAATAGAAACAAGGAACCATTATGACACCATGGAGGCCAAGAATCAAATGATTCATTGTGACATCAAGTGGCCTAAAAGGGCATGGGATGCATTGTGACACCACAGAGGTTAAGAGAAGCAAGGAACCATTGTGACCCAATGCAGGCTAACAATCTAATGATCCCTTGTGACACCAATGGGCCTAAAAGGGCCAGGGATGAATTGTTACAGCACGGGGACCAATAGAAGCAAGGATCTATTATGCCACCATGGAGGCCAAGAATCAAATAATTCATTGTGACATCATGTGGCCTAAAATGGCATGGGATGCATTGTGACAGCACAGGGGTTAAGAGAAGCAAGGAACCATTGTGACCCAATGGAGGCTAACAATCTAATGATCCCTTGTGACACCAATGGGCCTAAAAGAGGCAGGGATGCATTGTGAAAGCATGGGGCCCAATAGAAACCTCGTACAATTACGCCACCATGGAGACCAAGAATCAAATAATTCATTGTGACATCAAGTGGCCTAAAAGGGCATGGGATGCATTGTGACAGCACAGGGGTTAAGAGAAGCAAGGATCCATTGTCACCCAATTGAGGCTAACAATCTAAGGATCCCTTTTGACACCAATGGGCCTAAAAGGGTCAGGGATGTATTGTGAAAGCATGGGGCCCAGTGAAAACCTGGAACAATCAAGCCACCATGGAGACCAAGAATCAAATGATTCATTGTGACATCAAGTGGCCTAAAAGGGCATGGGATGCATTGTGACAGCACAGGGGTTAAGAGAAGCAAGGATCCATTGTGACCCAATGGAGGCTAATAATCCCAGGATCCCATTTGACACCAGGGGGCGTAAAAGGGCCAGGGATGAATTGTGACAGCATGGGGACCAATAGAAACAAGGAACCATTATGACACCATGGAGGCCAAGAATCAAATGATTCATTGTGACATCAAGTGGCCTAAAAGGGCATGGGATGCATTGTGACACCACAGAGGTTAAGAGAAGCAAGGAACCATTGTGACCCATTGCAGGCTAACAATCTAATGATCCCTAGTGACACCAATGGGCCTAAAAGGGCCAGGGATGGATTGTTACAGCACGGGGACCAATAGAAGCAAGGATCTATTATGCCACCATGGAGGCCAAGAATCAAATAATTCATTGTGACATCAAGTGGCCTAAAAGGGCATGGGATGCATTGTGACAGTACAGGGGTTAAGAGAAGCAAGGAATCATTGTGACCCAATGGAGGTTAACAATCTAATGATCCCTTGTGACCCCAATGGGCCTAAAAGGGGCAGGGATGTATTGTGAAAGCATGGGGCCCAATTAAAACCTGGTACAATTACGCCACCATGGAGGCCAAGAATCAAATGATTCATTGTGACATCAAGTGGCCTAAAAGGGCATGGGATGCATTGTGACACCACAGGGGTTAAGAGAAGCAAGGAACCATTGTGATCCAATGCAGGCTAACAATCTAAGAATCCCTTTTGACACCAGGGGGCGCAAAAGGACCACGGATGAACTCTGACAGCATGGGGACCTATAGAAGCAAGGAACCATTATGACACCATGAAGGCCAAGAATCAAATGGTTCATTGTGACATCAAGTGGCCTAAAAGGGCTTGGAATGCATTGTGACAGCACAGAGGTTAAGAGAAGCAAGGAACCATTGTGACCCAATCCAGGCTAACAATCTAATGATCCCTTGTGGCACCAAGGGGTATAAAAAGGGCCAGGGATGGATTGTTACAGCACGGGGACCAATAGAAGCAAGGATCTATTATGCCACCGTGGAGGCCAAGAATCAAATGATTCATTGTGACATCAAGTGGCCTAAAAGGGCATGGGATACACTGTGACACCACAGAGGTTAAGAGAAGCAAGGAACCATTGTGACCCAATGCTGGCTAACAATCTAATGATCCCTTGTGACACCAATGGGCCTAAATGTGGCAGGGATGAATTGGGAAAGCATGGGGCCCAAGTAAAACCTGGTACAATTATGCCACCATGGAGGCCAAGAATCAAATGATTCATTGTGACATCAAGTGGCCTAAAAGGGCATGGGATGCATTGTGACACCACAGGGGTTAAGAGAAGCAAGGAACCATTGTGACCCAATGCAGGCTAACAATCTAAGAATCCCATATGACACCAATAGGCCTAAAAGGGCCAGGGATGAATTGTGAAAGCATGGGGCCCAAGTAAAACCTGGTACAATTATGCCACCATGGAGGCCAAGAATCAAATGATTCATTGTGACATCAAGTGGCCTAAAAGGGCATGGGATGCATTGTGACACCACAGGGGTTAAGAGAAGCAAGGAACCATTGTGACCCAATGGAGGCTAATAATCCCAGGATCCCATTTGACACCAGGGGGCGTAAAAGGGCCAGGGATGAATTGTGACAGCATGGGGCCCAATAGAAACAAGGAACCATTATGCCACCATGGAGGCCAAGAATCAAATGATTCATTGTGACATCAAGTGGCCTAAAAGGGCATGGGATGCATTGTGACACCGCAGAGGTTAAGAGAAGCAAGGAATCATTGTGACCCAATGCAGGCTAACAATCTCATGATCCCTTGTGACGCCAATGGGCCTAAAAGGGGCAGGGATGATTTGTGAAAGCATGGGGCCCCAGTAAAACCTGGTACAATTATGCCACCATGGAGGCCAAGAATCAAATGATTCATTGTGACATCAAGTGGCCTAAAAGGGCATGGGATGCATTGTGACACCACAGAGCTTACGAGAAGCAAGGAACCATTGTGACCCAATGCAGGCTAACAATCTAAGAATCCCTTTTGACACCAGGGGGCGCAAAAGGACCACGGATGAACTCTGACAGCATGGGGAGCTATAGAAGCAAGGAACCATTATGACACCATGAAGGCCAAGAATCAAATGGTTCATTGTAAGACCAAGTGGCCTAAAAGGGCTTGGAATGCATTGTGACACCACAGAGGTTAAGAGAAGCAAGGAACCATTGTGACCCAATGCAGGCTAACAATCTAATGATCCCTTGTGGCACCAGGGGGTATAAAAAGAGCCAGGGATGGATTGTTACAGCACGGGGACCAATAGAAGCAAGGATCTCTTATGCCACCGTGGAGGCCAAGAATCAAATGATTCATTGTGACATCAAGTGGCCTAAAAGGGCATGGGATGCATTGTGACACCACAGGGGTTAAGAGAAGCAAGGATCCATTGTGACCCAATGGAGGCTAATAATCGCAGGATCCCTTTTGACACCAGGGGGCGTAAAAGGGCCAGGGATGAATTGTGACAGCACGGGGACCAATAGAAACAAGGAACCATTATGACACCATGGAGGCCAAGAATCAAATGATTCATTGTGACATCAAGTGGCCTAAAAGGGCATGGGATGCATTGTGACACCACAGAGGTTAAGAGAAGCAAGGAACCATTGTGACCCAATGCAGGCTAACAATCTAATGATCCCTTGTGACACCAATGGGCCTAAAAGGGCCAGGGATGAATTGTTACAGCACGGGGACCAATAGAAGCAAGGATCTATTATGCCACCATGGAGGCCAAGAATCAAATAATTCATTGTGACATCATGTGGCCTAAAATGGCATGGGATGCATTGTGACAGCACAGGGGTTAAGAGAAGCAAGGATCCATTGTGACCCAATGGAGGCTAACAATCTAATGATCCCTTGTGACACCAATGGGCCTAAAAGAGGCAGGGATGCATTGTGAAAGCATGGGGCCCAATAGAAACCTCGTACAATTACGCCACCATGGAGACCAAGAATCAAATAATTCATTGTGACATCAAGTGGCCTAAAAGGGCATGGGATGCATTGTGACAGCACAGGGGTTAAGAGAAGCAAGGATCCATTGTGACCCAATGCAGGCTAATAATCCCAGGATCCCATTTGACACCAGGGGGCGTAAAAGGGCCAGGGATGAATTGTGACAGCATGGGGCCCAATAAAAACAAGGAACCATTATGACACCATGGAGGCCAAGAATCAAATGATTCATTGTGACATCAAGTGGCCTAAAAGGGCATGGGATGCATTGTGACACCACAGAGGTTAAGAGAAGCAAGGAACCATTGTGACCCAATGCAGGCTAACAATCTAATGATCCCTTGTGACACCAATGGGCCTAAAAGGGCCAGGGATGAATTGTTACAGCACGGGGACCAAGTAAAACCTGGTACAATTATGCCACCATGGAGGCCAAGAATCAAATGATTCATTGTGATATCAAGTGGCCTAAAAGGGCATGGGATGCATTGTGACACCACAGGGGTTAAGAGAAGCAAGGAACCATTGTGACCCAATGCAGGCTAACAATCTAAGAATCCCATTTGACACCAATAGGCCTAAAAGGGCCAGGGATGAATTGTGAAAGCATGGGGCCCAAGTAAAACCTGGTACAATTATGCCACCATGGAGGCCAAGAATCAAATGATTCATTGTGACATCAAGTGGCCTAAAAGGGCATGGGATGCATTGTGACACCACAGGGGTTAAGAGAAGCAAGGATCCATTGTGACCCAATGGAGGCTAATAATCCCAGGATCCCATTTGACACCAGGGGGCGTAAAAGGGCCAGGGATGAATTGTGACAGCATGGGGCCCAATAGAAACAAGGAACCATTATGACACAATGGAGGCCAAGAATCAAATGATTCATTGTGACATCAAGTGACCTAAAAGGGCATGGGATGCATTGTGACACCGCAGAGGTTAAGAGAAGCAAGGAACCATTGTGACCCAATGCAGGCGAACAATCTCATGATCCCTTGTGACACCAATGGGCCTAAAAGGGGCAGGGATGATTTGTGAAAGCATGGGGCCCCAGTAAAACCTGGCACAATTATGCCACCATGGAGGCCAAGAATCAAATGATTCATTGTGACATCAAGTGGCCTAAAAGGGCATGGGATGCATTGTGACACCACAGGGGTTAAGAGAAGCAAGGAACCATTGTGACCCAATGCAGGCTAACAATCTAAGAATCCCATTTGACACCAATAGGCCTAAAAGGGCCAGGGATGAATTGTGAAAGCATGGGGCCCAAGTAAAACCTGGTACAATTATGCCACCATGGAGGCCAAGAATCAAATGATTCATTGTGACATCAAGTGGCCTAAAAGGGCATGGGATGCATTGTGACACCACAGGGGTTAAGAGAAGCAAGGATCCATTGTGACCCAATGGAGGCTAATAATCCCAGGATCCCATTTGACACCAGGGGGCGTAAAAGGGCCAGGGATGAATTGTGACAGCATGGGGCCCAATAGAAACAAGGAACCATTATGACACAATGGAGGCCAAGAATCAAATGATTCATTGTGACATCAAGTGACCTAAAAGGGCATGGGATGCATTGTGACACCGCAGAGGTTAAGAGAAGCAAGGAACCATTGTGACCCAATGCAGGCGAACAATCTCATGATCCCTTGTGACGCCAATGGGCCTAAAAGGGGCAGGGATGATTTGTGAAAGCATGGGGCCCCAGTAAAACCTGGCACAATTATGCCACCATGGAGGCCAAGAATCAAATGATTCATTGTGACATCAAGTGGCCTAAAAGGGCATGGGATGCATTGTGACACCACAGGGGTTAAGAGAAGCAAGGAACCATTGTGACCCAATGCAGGCTAACAATCTAAGAATCCCTTTTGACACCAGGGGGCGCAAAAGGACCACGGATGAACTCTGACAGCATGGGGAGCTATAGAAGCAAGGAACCATTATGACACCATGAAGGCCAAGAATCAAATGGTTCATTGTAAGACCAAGTGGCCTAAAAGGGCTTGGAATGCATTGTGACACCACAGAGGTTAAGAGAAGCAAGGAACCATTGTGACCCAATGCAGGCTAACAATCTAATGATCCCTTGTGGCACCAGGGGGTATAAAAAGAGCCAGGGATGGATTGTTACAGCACGGGGACCAATAGAAGCAAGGATCTATTATGCCACCGTGGAGGCCAAGAATCAAATGATTCATTGTGACATCAAGTGGCCTAAAAGGGCATGGGATGCATTGTGACACCACAGGGGTTAAGAGAAGCAAGGATCCATTGTGACCCAATGGAGGCTAATAATCCCAGGATCCCATTTGACACCAGGGGGCGTAAAAGGGCCAGGGATGAATTGTGACAGCACGGGGACCAATAGAAACAAGGAACCATTATGACACCATGGAGGCCAAGAATCAAATGATTCATTGTGACATCAAGTGGCCTAAAAGGGCATGGGATGCATTGTGACACCACAGGGGTTAAGAGAAGCAAGGAACCATTGTGACCCAATGCAGGCTAACAATCTAATGATCCCTTGTGGCACCAGGGGGTATAAAAAGAGCCAGGGATGGATTGTTACAGCACGGGGACCAATAGAAGCAAGGATCTCTTATGCCACCGTGGAGGCCAAGAATCAAATGATTCATTGTGACATCAAGTGGCCTAAAAGGGCATGGGATGCATTGTGACACCACAGGGGTTAAGAGAAGCAAGGATCCATTGTGACCCAATGGAGGCTAATAATCGCAGGATCCCTTTTGACACCAGGGGGCGTAAAAGGGCCAGGGATGAATTGTGACAGCACGGGGACCAATAGAAACAAGGAACCATTATGACACCATGGAGGCCAAGAATCAAATGATTCATTGTGACATCAAGTGGCCTAAAAGGGCATGGGATGCATTGTGACACCACAGAGGTTAAGAGAAGCAAGGAACCATTGTGACCCAATGCAGGCTAACAATCTAATGATCCCTTGTGACACCAATGGGCCTAAAAGGGCCAGGGATGAATTGTTACAGCACGGGGACCAATAGAAGCAAGGATCTATTATGCCACCATGGAGGCCAAGAATCAAATAATTCATTGTGACATCATGTGGCCTAAAATGGCATGGGATGCATTGTGACAGCACAGGGGTTAAGAGAAGCAAGGATCCATTGTGACCCAATGCAGGCTAACAATCTAAGAATCCCATTTGACACCAATAGGCCTAAAAGGGCCAGGGATGAATTGTGAAAGCATGGGGCCCAAGTAAAACCTGGTACAATTATGCCACCATGGAGGCCAAGAATCAAATGATTCATTGTGACATCAAGTGGCCTAAAAGGGCATGGGATGCATTGTGACACCACAGGGGTTAAGAGAAGCAAGGATCCATTGTGACCCAATGGAGGCTAATAATCCCAGGATCCCATTTGACACCAGGGGGCGTAAAAGGGCCAGGGATGAATTGTGACAGCATGGGGCCCAATAGAAACAAGGAACCATTATGACACAATGGAGGCCAAGAATCAAATGATTCATTGTGACATCAAGTGACCTAAAAGGGCATGGGATGCATTGTGACACCGCAGAGGTTAAGAGAAGCAAGGAACCATTGTGACCCAATGCAGGCGAACAATCTCATGATCCCTTGTGACGCCAATGGGCCTAAAAGGGGCAGGGATGATTTGTGAAAGCATGGGGCCCCAGTAAAACCTGGCACAATTATGCCACCATGGAGGCCAAGAATCAAATGATTCATTGTGACATCAAGTGGCCTAAAAGGGCATGGGATGCATTGTGACACCACAGGGGTTAAGAGAAGCAAGGAACCATTGTGACCCAATGCAGGCTAACAATCTAAGAATCCCTTTTGACACCAGGGGGCGCAAAAGGACCACGGATGAACTCTGACAGCATGGGGAGCTATAGAAGCAAGGAACCATTATGACACCATGAAGGCCAAGAATCAAATGGTTCATTGTAAGACCAAGTGGCCTAAAAGGGCTTGGAATGCATTGTGACACCACAGAGGTTAAGAGAAGCAAGGAACCATTGTGACCCAATGCAGGCTAACAATCTAATGATCCCTTGTGGCACCAGGGGGTATAAAAAGAGCCAGGGATGGATTGTTACAGCACGGGGACCAATAGAAGCAAGGATCTATTATGCCACCGTGGAGGCCAAGAATCAAATGATTCATTGTGACATCAAGTGGCCTAAAAGGGCATGGGATGCATTGTGACACCACAGAGGTTAAGAGAAGCAAGGATCCATTGTGACCCAATGGAGGCTAATAATCCCAGGATCCCATTTGACACCAGGGGGCGTAAAAGGGCCAGGGATGAATTGTGACAGCACGGGGACCAATAGAAACAAGGAACCATTATGACACCATGGAGGCCAAGAATCAAATGATTCATTGTGACATCAAGTGGCCTAAAATGGCATGGGATGCATTGTGACAGCACAGGGGTTAAGAGAAGCAAGGATCCATTGTGACCCAATGGAGGCTAACAATCTAATGATCCCTTGTGACACCAATGGGCCTAAAAGAGGCAGGGATGCATTGTGAAAGCATGGGGCCCAATAGAAACCTCGTACAATTACGCCACCATGGAGACCAAGAATCAAATGATTCATTGTGACATCAAGTGGCCTAAAAGGGCATGGGATGCATTGTGACACCACAGAGGTTAAGAGAAGCAAGGAACTATTGTGACCCAATGCAGGCTAACAATCTAATGATCCCTTGTGACACCAATGGGCCTAAAAGTGGCAGGGATGAATTGCGACAGCATGGGGCCCAAGTAAAACCTGGTACAATTATGCTACCATGGAGGCCAAGAATCAAATGATTCATTGTGACATCAAGTGGCCTAAAAGGGCATGGGATGCATTGTGACATCACAGGGGTTAAGAGAAGCAAGGAACCATTGTGACCCAATGGAGGCTAATAATCCCAGGATCCCATTTGACACCAGGGGGCGTAAAAGGGCCAGGGATGAATTGTGACAGCATGGGGCCCAATAGAAACAAGGAACCATTATGCCACCATGGAGGCCAAGAATCAAATGATTCATTGTGACATCAAGTGGCCTAAAAGGGCATGGGATGCATTGTGACACCACAGAGCTTACGAGAAGCAAGGAACCATTGTGACCCAATGCAGGCTAACAATCTAAGAATCCCTTTTGACACCAGGGGGCGCAAAAGGACCACGGATGAACTCTGACAGCATGGGGAGCTATAGAAGCAAGGAACCATTATGACACCATGAAGGCCAAGAATCAAATGGTTCATTGTAAGACCAAGTGGCCTAAAAGGGCTTGGAATGCATTGTGACACCACAGAGGTTAAGAGAAGCAAGGAACCATTGTGACCCAATGCAGGCTAACAATCTAATGATCCCTTGTGGCACCAGGGGGTATAAAAAGAGCCAGGGATGGATTGTTACAGCACGGGGACCAATAGAAGCAAGGATCTATTATGCCACCATGGAGGCCAAGAATCAAATGATTCATTGTGACATCAAGTGGCCTAAAAGGGCATGGGATGCATTGTGACACCACAGGGGTTAAGAGAAGCAAGGATCCATTGTGACCCAATGGAGGCTAATAATCGCAGGATCCCTTTTGACACCAGGGGGCGTAAAAGGGCCAGGGATGAATTGTGACAGCACGGGGACCAATAGAAACAAGGAACCATTATGACACCATGGAGGCCAAGAATCAAATGATTCATTGTGACATCAAGTGGCCTAAAAGGGCATGGGATGCATTGTGACACCACAGAGGTTAAGAGAAGCAAGGAACCATTGTGACCCAATGGAGGCTAACAATCTAATGATCCCTTGTGACACCAATGGGCCTAAAAGGGCCAGGGATGAATTGTTACAGCACGGGGACCAATAGAAGCAAGGATCTATTATGCCACCATGGAGGCCAACAATCAAATAATTCATTGTGACATCATGTGGCCTAAAATGGCATGGGATGCATTGTGACACCACAGGGGTTAAGAGAAGCAAGGATCCATTGTGACCCAATGGAGGCTAACAATCTAATGATCCCTTGTGACACCAATGGGCCTAAAAGAGGCAGGAATGCATTGTGAAAGCATGGGGCCCAATAGAAACCTCGTACAATTACGCCACCATGGAGACCAAGAATCAAATAATTCATTGTGACATCAAGTGGCATAAAAGGGCATGGGATGCATTGTGACAGCACAGGGGTTAAGAGAAGCAAGGATCCATTGTGACCCAATGCAGGCAAATAATCCCAGGATCCCATTTGACACCAGGGGGCGTAAAAGGGCCAGGGATGAATTGTGACAGCATGGGGCCCAATAAAAACAAGGAACCATTATGACACCATGGAGGCCAAGAATCAAATGATTCATTGTGACATCAAGTGGCCTAAAAGGGCATGGGATGCATTGTGGCACCACAGAGGTTAAGAGAAGCAAGGAACCATTGTGACCCAATGCAGGCTAACAATCTAATGATCCCTTGTGACACCAATGGGCCTAAAAGTGGCAGGGATGAATTGCGACAGCATGGGGCCCAAGTAAAACCTGGTACAATTATGCCACCATGGAGGCCAAGAATCAAATGATTGATTGTGACATCAAGTGGCCTAAAAGGGCATGGGATGCATTGTGACACCACAGGGGTTAAGAGAAGCAAGGAACCATTGTGACCCAATGCAGGCTAACAATCTAAGAATCCCATTTGACACCAATAGGCCTAAAAGGGCCAGGGATGAATTGTGAAAGCATGGGGCCCAAGTAAAACCTGGTACAATTATGCCACCATGGAGGCCAAGAATCAAATGATTCATTGTGACATCAAGTGGCCTAAAAGGGCATGGGATGCATTGTGACAGCACAGGGGTTAAGAGAAGCAAGGATCCATTGTGACCCAATGGAGGCTAATAATCCCAGGATCCCATTTGACACCAGGGGGCGTAAAAGGGCCAGGGATGAATTGTGACAGCATGGGGCCCAATAGAAACAAGGAACCATTATGACACAATGGAGGCCAAGAATCAAATGATTCATTGTGACATCAAGTGACCTAAAAGGGCATGGGATGCATTGTGACACCGCAGAGGTTAAGAGAAGCAAGGAATCATTGTGACCCAATGCAGACTAACAATCTCATGATCCCTTGTGACGCCAATGGGCCTAAAAGGGGCAGGGATGATTTGTGAAAGCATGGGGCCCCAGTAAAACCTGGCACAATTATGCCACCATGGAGGCCAAGAATCAAATGATTCATTGTGACATCAAGTGGCCTAAAAGGGCATGGGATGCATTGTGACACCACAGAGCTTACGAGAAGCAAGGAACCATTGTGACCCAATGCAGGCTAACAATCTAAGAATCCCTTTTGACACCAGGGGGCGCAAAAGGACCACGGATGAACTCTGACAGCATGGGGAGCTATAGAAGCAAGGAACCATTATGACACCATGAAGGCCAAGAATCAAATGGTTCATTGTAAGACCAAGTGGCCTAAAAGGGCTTGGAATGCATTGTGACACCACAGAGGTTAAGAGAAGCAAGGAACCATTGTGACCCAATGCAGGCTAACAATCTAATGATCCCTTGTGGCACCAGGGGGTATAAAAAGAGCCAGGGATGGATTGTTACAGCACGGGGACCAATAGAAGCAAGGATCTATTATGCCACCGTGGAGGCCAAGAATCAAATGATTCATTGTGACATCAAGTGGCCTAAAAGGGCATGGGATGCATTGTGACACCACAGGGGTTAAGAGAAGCAAGGATCCATTGTGACCCAATGGAGGCTAATAATCCCAGGATCCCATTTGAAACCAGGGGGCGTAAAAGGGCCAGGGATGAATTGTGACAGCACGGGGACCAATAGAAACAAGGAACCATTATGACACAATGGAGGCCAAGAATCAAATGATTCATTGTGACATCAAGTGGCCTAAAAGGGCATGGGATGCATTGTGACACCACAGGGGTTAAGAGAAGCAAGGAACCATTGTGACCCAATGGAGGCTAACAATCTAATGATCCCTTGTGACACCAATGGGCCTAAAAGGGCCAGGGATGAATAGTTACAGCACGGGGACCAATAGAAGCAAGGATCTATTATGCCACCATGGAGGCCAAGAATCAAATAATTCATTGTGACATCATGTGGCCTAAAAGGGCATGGGATGCATTGTGACACCACAGGGGTTAAGAGAAGCAAGGAACCATTGTGACCCAATGCAGGCTAACAATCTAAGAATCCCATTTGACACCAATAGGCCTAAAAGGGCCAGGGATGAATTGTGAAAGCATGGGGCCCAAGTAAATCCTGGTACAATTATGCCACCATGGAGGCCAAGAATCAAATGATTCATTGTGACATCAAGTGGCCTAAAAGGGCATGGGATGCATTGTGACAGCACAGGGGTTAAGAGAAGCAAGGAACCATTGTGACCCAATGGAGGCTAACAATCTAATGATCCCTTGTGACACCAATGGGCCTAAAAGAGGCAGGGATGCATTGTGAAAGCATGGGGCCCAATAGAAACCTCGTACAATTACGCCACCATGGAGACCAAGAATCAAATAATTCATTTTGACATCAAGTGGCCTAAAAGGGCATGGGATGCATTGTGACAGCACAGGGGTTAAGAGAAGCAAGCAAGCATTGTGACCCAAAGGAGGCTAATAATCCCAGGATCCCATTTGACACCAGGGGGCGTAAAAGGGCCAGGGATGAATTGTGACAGCATGGGGCCCAATAGAAACAAGGAACCATTATGCCACCATGGAGGCCAAGAATCAAATGATTCATTGTGACATCAAGTGGCCTAAAAGGGCATGGGATGCATTGTGACACCACAGGGGTTATGAGAAGCAAGGAACCATTGTGACCCAATGCAGGCTAACAATCTTATGATCCCTTGTGGCACCAGGGGGTATAAAAAGAGCCAGGGATGGATTGTTACAGCACGGGGACCAATAGAAGCAAGGATTTTTATGCCACCGTGGAGGCCAAGAATCAAATGATTCATTGTGACATCAAGTGGCCTAAAAGGGCATGGGATGCATTGTGACACCACAGGGGTTAAGAGAAGCAAGGAACCATTGTGACCCAATGCAGGCTAACAATCTCATGATCCCTTGTGACGCCAATGGGCCTAAAAGGCGCAGGGATGATTTGTGAAAGCATGGGGCCCCAGTAAAACCTGGTACAATTATGCCACCATGGAGGCCAAGAATCAAATGATTCATTGTGACATCAAGTGGCCTAAAAGGGCATGGGATGCATTGTGACACCACAGGGGTTAAGAGAAGCAAGGATCCATTGTGACCCAATGGAGGCTAATAATCCCAGGATCCCATTTGAAACCAGGGGGCGTAAAAGGGCCAGGGATGAATTGTGACAGCACGGGGACCAATAGAAACAAGGAACCATTATGCCACCATGGAGGCCAAGAATCAAATGATTCATTGTGACATCAAGTGGCCTAAAAGGGCATGGGATGCATTGTGACACCACAGAGGTTAAGAGAAGCAAGGAACCATTGTGACCCAATGCAGGCTAACAATCTAATGATCCCTTGTGACACCAATGGGCCTAAAAGGGCCAGGGATGAATAGTTACAGCACGGGGACCAATAGAAGCAAGGATCTATTATGCCACCATGGAGGCCAAGAATCAAATAATTCATTGTGACATCATGTGGCCTAAAATGGCATGGGATGCATTGTGACACCACAGAGGTTAAGAGAAGCAAGGAACCATTGTGACCCAATGCAGGCTAAGAATCTAATGATCCCTTGTGACACCAATGGGCCTAAAAGTGGCAGGGATGAATTGTGACAGCATGGGGCCCAAGTAAAACCTGGTACAATTATGCCACCATGGAGGCCAAGAATCAAATGATTCATTGTGACATCAAGTGGCCTAAAAGGGCATGGGATGCATTGTGATACCACAGGGGTTAAGAGAAGCATGGAACCATTGTGACCCAATGCAGGCTAACAATCTAAGAATCCCTTTTGACACCAGGGGGTGCAAAAGGACCACGTATGAACCTTGACAGCATGGGGACCTATAGAAGCAAGGAACCATTATGCCACCATGAAGGCCAAGAATCAAATGGTTCATTGTAAGACCAAGTGGCCTAAAAGGGCTTGGAATGCATTGTGACAGCACAGAGGTTAAGAGAAGCAAGGAACCATTGTGACCCAATGCAGGCTAACAATCTAACGATCCCTTGTGGCACCAGGGGGTATAAAAAGGGCCAGGGATGGATTGTTACAGCACGGGGACCAATAGAAGCAAGGATCTATTATGCCACCGTGGAGGCCAAGAATCAAATGATTCATTGTGACATCAAGTGGCCTAAAAGGGCATGGGATGCATTGTGACAGCACAGGGGTTAAGAGAAGCAAGGATCCATTGTGACCCAATGGAGGCTAACAATCTAATTATCCCTTTTGACACCAGTGGGCCTAAAAGGGCCAGGGATGTATTGTGAAAGCATGGGGCCCAATTAAAACCTGGTACAATTACGCCACCATGGAGGCCAAGAATGAAATGGTTCATTTTGACATCAAGTGGCCTAAAAGGGCTTGGAATGCATTGTGACAGCACAGAGGATAAGAGAAGCAAGGAACCATTGTGACCCTATGCAGGCTAACAATCTAATGATCCCTTGTGGCACCAGGGGGTATAAAAAGGGCCAGGGATGGATTGTTACAGCACGGGGACCAATAGAAGCAAGGATCTATTATGCCACCGTGGAGGCCAAGAGTCAAATGATTCATTGTGACATCAAGTGGCCTAAAAGGGCATGGGATGCATTGTTACAGCACAGGGGTTAAGAGAAGCAAGGATCCATTGTCACCCAATTGAGGCTAACAATCTAAGGATCCCTTTTGACACCAATGGGCCTAAAAGGGTCAGGGATGTATTGTGAAAGCATGGGGCCCAGTGAAAACCTGGAACAATCAAGCCACCATAGAGGCCAAGAATCAAATGATTCATTGTGACATCAAGTGGCCTAAAAGGGCATGGGATGCATTGTGACAGCACAGGGGTTAAGAGAAGCAAGGATCCATTGTGACCCAATGGAGGCTAATAATCCCAGGATCCCATTTGACACCAGGGGGCGTAAAAGGGCCAGGGATGAATTGTGACAGCATGGGGCCCAATAGAAACAAGGAACCATTATGACACCATGGAGGCCAAGAATCAAATGATTCATTGTGACATCAAGTGGCCTAAAAGGGCATGGGATGCATTGTGACACCACAGAGGTTAAGAGAAGCAAGGAACCATTGTGACCCATTGCAGGCTAACAATCTAATGATCCCTAGTGACACCAATGGGCCTAAAAGGGCCAGGGATGGATTGTTACAGCACGGGGACCAATAGAAGCAAGGATCTATTATGCCACCATGGAGGCCAAGAATCAAATAATTCATTGTGACATCAAGTGGCCTAAAAGGGCATGGGATGCATTGTGACAGCACAGGGGTTAAGAGAAGCAAGGAATCATTGTGACCCAATGGAGGCTAACAATCTAATGATCCCTTGTGACACCAATGGGCCTAAAAGAGGCAGGGATGTATTGTGAAAGCATGGGGCCCAATTAAAACCTGGTACAATTACGCCACCATGGAGGCCAAGAATCAAATGATTCATTGTGACATCAAGTGGCCTAAAAGGGCATGGGATGCATTGTGACACCACAGGGGTTAAGAGAAGCAAGGAACCATTGTGATCCAATGCAGGCTAACAATCTAAGAATCCCTTTTGACACCAGGGGGCGCAAAAGGACCACGGATGAACTCGGACAGCATGGGGACCTATAGAAGCAAGGAACCATTATGACACCATGAAGGCCAAGAATCAAATGATTCATTGTGACATCAAGTGGCCTAAAAGGGCTTGGAATGCATTGTGACAGCACAGAGGTTAAGAGAAGCAAGGAACCATTGTGACCCAATCCAGGCTAACAATCTAATGATCCCTTGTGGCACCAGGGGGTATAAAAAGGGCCAGGGATGGATTGTTACAGCACGGGGACCAATAGAAGCAAGGATCTATTATGCCACCGTGGAGGCCAAGAATCAAATGATTCATTGTGACATCAAGTGGCCTAAAAGGGCATGGGATACATTGTGACACCACAGAGGTTAAGAGAAGCAAGGAACCATTGTGACCCAATGCTGGCTAACAATCTAATGATCCCTTGTGACACCAATGGGCCTAAAAGGGCCAGGGATGAATTGGGAAAGCATGGGGCCCAAGTAAAACCTGGTACAATTATGCCACCATGGAGGCCAAGAATCAAATGATTCATTGTGACATCAAGTGGCCTAAAAGGGCATGGGATGCATTGTGACACCACAGGGGTTAAGAGAAGCAAGGAACCATTGTGACCCAATGCAGGCTAACAATCTAAGAATCCCATTTGACACCAATAGGCCTAAAAGGGCCAGGGATGAATTGTGAAAGCATGGGGCCCAAGTAAAACCTGGTACAATTATGCCACCATGGAGGCCAAGAATCAAATGATTCATTGTGACATCAAGTGGCCTAAAAGGGCATGGGATGCATTGTGACAGCACAGGGGTTAAGAGAAGCAAGGAACCATTGTGACCCAATGGAGGCTAATAATCCCAGGATCCCATTTGACACCAGGGGGCGTAAAAGGGCCAGGGATGAATTGTGACAGCATGGGGCCCAATAGAAACAAGGAACCATTATGCCACCATGGAGGCCAAGAATCAAATGATTCATTGTGACATCAAGTGGCCTAAAAGGGCATGGGATGCATTGTGACACCGCAGAGGTTAAGAGAAGCAAGGAATCATTGTGACCCAATGCAGGCTAACAATCTCATGATCCCTTGTGACGCCAATGGGCCTAAAAGGGGCAGGGATGATTTGTGAAAGCATGGGGCCCCAGTAAAACCTGGTACAATTATGCCACCATGGAGGCCAAGAATCAAATGATTCATTGTGACATCAAGTGGCCTAAAAGGGCATGGGATGCATTGTGACACCACAGAGCTTACGAGAAGCAAGGAACCATTGTGACCCAATGCAGGCTAACAATCTAAGAATCCCTTTTGACACCAGGGGGCGCAAAAGGACCACGGATGAACTCTGACAGCATGGGGAGCTATAGAAGCAAGGAACCATTATGACACCATGAAGGCCAAGAATCAAATGGTTCATTGTAAGACCAAGTGGCCTAAAAGGGCTTGGAATGCATTGTGACACCACAGAGGTTAAGAGAAGCAAGGAACCATTGTGACCCAATGCAGGCTAACAATCTAATGATCCCTTGTGGCACCAGGGGGTATAAAAAGAGCCAGGGATGGATTGTTACAGCACGGGGACCAATAGAAGCAAGGATCTATTATGCCACCGTGGAGGCCAAGAATCAAATGATTCATTGTGACATCAAGTGGCCTAAAAGGGCATGGGATGCATTGTGACACCACAGGGGTTAAGAGAAGCAAGGATCCATTGTGACCCAATGGAGGCTAACAATCTAATGATCCCTTTTGACACCAGGGGGCGTAAAAGGGCCAGGGATGAATTGTGACAGCACGGGGACCAATAGAAACAAGGAACCATTATGACACCATGGAGGCCAAGAATCAAATGATTCATTGTGACATCAAGTGGCCTAAAAGGGCATGGGATGCATTGTGACACCACAGAGGTTAAGAGAAGCAAGGAACCATTGTGACCCAATGCAGGCTAACAAACTAATGATCCCTTGTGACACCAATGGGCCTAAAAGGGCCAGGGATGAATTGTTACAGCACGGGGACCAATAGAAGCAAGGATCTATTATGCCACCATGGAGGCCAAGAATCAAATAATTCATTGTGACATCATGTGGCCTAAAATGGCATGGGATGCATTGTGACAGCACAGGGGTTAAGAGAAGCAAGGAACCATTGTGACCCAATGGAGGCTAACAATCTAATGATCCCTTGTGACACCAATGGGCCTAAAAGAGGCAGGGATGCATTGTGAAAGCATGGGGCCCAATAGAAACCTCGTACAATTACGCCACCATGGAGACCAAGAATCAAATAATTCATTGTGACATCAAGTGGCCTAAAAGGGCATGGGATGCATTGTGACAGCACAGGGGTTAAGAGAAGCAAGGATCCATTGTGACCCAATGCAGGCTAATAATCCCAGGATCCCATTTGACACCAGGGGGCGTAAAAGGGCCAGGGATGAATTGTGACAGCATGGGGCCCAATAAAAACAAGGAACCATTATGACACCATGGAGGCCAAGAATCAAATGATTCATTGTGACATCAAGTGGCCTAAAAGGGCATGGGATGCATTGTGACAGCACAGGGGTTAAGAGAAGCAAGGAACCATTGTGACCCAATGGAGGCTAACAATCTAATGATCCCTTGTGACACCAATGGGCCTAAAAGAGGCAGGGATGCATTGTGAAAGCATGGGGCCCAATAGAAACCTCGTACAATTACGCCACCATGGAGACCAAGAATCAAATAATTCATTTTGACATCAAGTGGCCTAAAAGGGCATGGGATGCATTGTGACAGCACAGGGGTTAAGAGAAGCAAGCAAGCATTGTGACCCAAAGGAGGCTAATAATCCCAGGATCCCATTTGACACCAGGGGGCGTAAAAGGGCCAGGGATGAATTGTGACAGCATGGGGCCCAATAGAAACAAGGAACCATTATGCCACCATGGAGGCCAAGAATCAAATGATTCATTGTGACATCAAGTGGCCTAAAAGGGCATGGGATGCATTGTGACACCACAGGGGTTATGAGAAGCAAGGAACCATTGTGACCCAATGCAGGCTAACAATCTCATGATCCCTTGTGACGCCAATGGGCCTAAAAGGCGCAGGGATGATTTGTGAAAGCATGGGGCCCCAGTAAAACCTGGTACAATTATGCCACCGTGGAGGCCAAGAATCAAATGATTCATTGTGACATCAAGTGGCCTAAAAGGGCATGGGATGCATTGTGACACCACAGGGGTTAAGAGAAGCAAGGATCCATTGTGACCCAATGGAGGCTAATAATCCCAGGATCCCATTTGAAACCAGGGGGCGTAAAAGGGCCAGGGATGAATTGTGACAGCACGGGGACCAATAGAAACAAGGAACCATTATGCCACCATGGAGGCCAAGAATCAAATGATTCATTGTGACATCAAGTGGCCTAAAAGGGCATGGGATGCATTGTGACACCACAGAGGTTAAGAGAAGCAAGGAACCATTGTGACCCAATGCAGGCTAACAATCTAATGATCCCTTGTGACACCAATGGGCCTAAAAGGGCCAGGGATGAATAGTTACAGCACGGGGACCAATAGAAGCAAGGATCTATTATGCCACCATGGAGGCCAAGAATCAAATAATTCATTGTGACATCATGTGGCCTAAAATGGCATGGGATGCATTGTGACACCACAGAGGTTAAGAGAAGCAAGGAACCATTGTGACCCAATGCAGGCTAAGAATCTAATGATCCCTTGTGACACCAATGGGCCTAAAAGTGGCAGGGATGAATTGTGACAGCATGGGGCCCAAGTAAAACCTGGTACAATTATGCCACCATGGAGGCCAAGAATCAAATGATTCATTGTGACATCAAGTGGCCTAAAAGGGCATGGGATGCATTGTGATACCACAGGGGTTAAGAGAAGCATGGAACCATTGTGACCCAATGCAGGCTAACAATCTAAGAATCCCTTTTGACACCAGGGGGTGCAAAAGGACCACGTATGAACCTTGACAGCATGGGGACCTATAGAAGCAAGGAACCATTATGCCACCATGAAGGCCAAGAATCAAATGGTTCATTGTAAGACCAAGTGGCCTAAAAGGGCTTGGAATGCATTGTGACAGCACAGAGGTTAAGAGAAGCAAGGAACCATTGTGACCCAATGCAGGCTAACAATCTAACGATCCCTTGTGGCACCAGGGGGTATAAAAAGGGCCAGGGATGGATTGTTACAGCACGGGGACCAATAGAAGCAAGGATCTATTATGCCACCGTGGAGGCCAAGAATCAAATGATTCATTGTGACATCAAGTGGCCTAAAAGGGCATGGGATGCATTGTGACAGCACAGGGGTTAAGAGAAGCAAGGATCCATTGTGACCCAATGGAGGCTAACAATCTAATTATCCCTTTTGACACCAGTGGGCCTAAAAGGGCCAGGGATGTATTGTGAAAGCATGGGGCCCAATTAAAACCTGGTACAATTACGCCACCATGGAGGCCAAGAATCAAATGGTTCATTTTGACATCAAGTGGCCTAAAAGGGCTTGGAATGCATTGTGACAGCACAGAGGATAAGAGAAGCAAGGAACCATTGTGACCCTATGCAGGCTAACAATCTAATGATCCCTTGTGGCACCAGGGGGTATAAAAAGGGCCAGGGATGGATTGTTACAGCACGGGGACCAATAGAAGCAAGGATCTATTATGCCACCGTGGAGGCCAAGAGTCAAATGATTCATTGTGACATCAAGTGGCCTAAAAGGACATGGGATGCATTGTTACAGCACAGGGGTTAAGAGAAGCAAGGATCCATTGTCACCCAATTGAGGCTAACAATCTAAGGATCCCTTTTGACACCAATGGGCCTAAAAGGGTCAGGGATGTATTGTGAAAGCATGGGGCCCAGTGAAAACCTGGAACAATCAAGCCACCATAGAGGCCAAGAATCAAATGATTCATTGTGACATCAAGTGGCCTAAAAGGGCATGGGATGCATTGTGACAGCACAGGGGTTAAGAGAAGCAAGGATCCATTGTGACCCAATGGAGGCTAATAATCCCAGGATCCCATTTGACACCAGGGGGCGTAAAAGGGCCAGGGATGAATTGTGACAGCATGGGGCCCAATAGAAACAAGGAACCATTATGACACCATGGAGGCCAAGAATCAAATGATTCATTGTGACATCAAGTGGCCTAAAAGGGCATGGGATGCATTGTGACACCACAGAGGTTAAGAGAAGCAAGGAACCATTGTGACCCATTGCAGGCTAACAATCTAATGATCCCTAGTGACACCAATGGGCCTAAAAGGGCCAGGGATGGATTGTTACAGCACGGGGACCAATAGAAGCAAGGATCTATTATGCCACCATGGAGGCCAAGAATCAAATAATTCATTGTGACATCAAGTGGCCTAAAAGGGCATGGGATGCATTGTGACAGCACAGGGGTTAAGAGAAGCAAGGAATCATTGTGACCCAATGGAGGCTAACAATCTAATGATCCCTTGTGACACCAATGGGCCTAAAAGGGGCAGGGATGTATTGTGAAAGCATGGGGCCCAATTAAAACCTGGTACAATTACGCCACCATGGAGGCCAAGAATCAAATGATTCATTGTGACATCAAGTGGCCTAAAAGGGCATGGGATGCATTGTGACACCACAGGGGTTAAGAGAAGCAAGGAACCATTGTGATCCAATGCAGGCTAACAATCTAAGAATCCCTTTTGACACCAGGGGGCGCAAAAGGACCACGGATGAACTCGGACAGCATGGGGACCTATAGAAGCAAGGAACCATTATGACACCATGAAGGCCAAGAATCAAATGATTCATTGTGACATCAAGTGGCCTAAAAGGGCTTGGAATGCATTGTGACAGCACAGAGGTTAAGAGAAGCAAGGAACCATTGTGACCCAATCCAGGCTAACAATCTAATGATCCCTTGTGGCACCAGGGGGTATAAAAAGGGCCAGGGATGGATTGTTACAGCACGGGGACCAATAGAAGCAAGGATCTATTATGCCACCGTGGAGGCCAAGAATCAAATGATTCATTGTGACATCAAGTGGCCTAAAAGGGCATGGGATACATTGTGACACCACAGAGGTTAAGAGAAGCAAGGAACCATTGTGACCCAATGCTGGCTAACAATCTAATGATCCCTTGTGACACCAATGGGCCTAAAAGGGCCAGGGATGAATTGGGAAAGCATGGGGCCCAAGTAAAACCTGGTACAATTATGCCACCATGGAGGCCAAGAATCAAATGATTCATTGTGACATCAAGTGGCCTAAAAGGGCATGGGATGCATTGTGACACCACAGGGGTTAAGAGAAGCAAGGAACCATTGTGACCCAATGCAGGCTAACAATCTAAGAATCCCATTTGACACCAATAGGCCTAAAAGGGCCAGGGATGAATTGTGAAAGCATGGGGCCCAAGTAAAACCTGGTACAATTATGCCACCATGGAGGCCAAGAATCAAATGATTCATTGTGACATCAAGTGGCCTAAAAGGGCATGGGATGCATTGTGACAGCACAGGGGTTAAGAGAAGCAAGGAACCATTGTGACCCAATGGAGGCTAATAATCCCAGGATCCCATTTGACACCAGGGGGCGTAAAAGGGCCAGGGATGAATTGTGACAGCATGGGGCCCAATAGAAACAAGGAACCATTATGCCACCATGGAGGCCAAGAATCAAATGATTCATTGTGACATCAAGTGGCCTAAAAGGGCATGGGATGCATTGTGACACCGCAGAGGTTAAGAGAAGCAAGGAATCATTGTGACCCAATGCAGGCTAACAATCTCATGATCCCTTGTGACGCCAATGGGCCTAAAAGGGGCAGGGATGATTTGTGAAAGCATGGGGCCCCAGTAAAACCTGGTACAATTATGCCACCATGGAGGCCAAGAATCAAATGATTCATTGTGACATCAAGTGGCCTAAAAGGGCATGGGATGCATTGTGACACCACAGAGCTTACGAGAAGCAAGGAACCATTGTGACCCAATGCAGGCTAACAATCTAAGAATCCCTTTTGACACCAGGGGGCGCAAAAGGACCACGGATGAACTCTGACAGCATGGGGACCTATAGAAGCAAGGAACCATTATGACACCATGAAGGCCAAGAATCAAATGGTTCATTGTAAGACCAAGTGGCCTAAAAGGGCTTGGAATGCATTGTGACACCACAGAGGTTAAGAGAAGCAAGGAACCATTGTGACCCAATGCAGGCTAACAATCTAATGATCCCTTGTGGCACCAGGGGGTATAAAAAGAGCCAGGGATGGATTGTTACAGCACGGGGACCAATAGAAGCAAGGATCTATTATGCCACCGTGGAGGCCAAGAATCAAATGATTCATTGTGACATCAAGTGGCCTAAAAGGGCATGGGATGCATTGTGACACCACAGGGGTTAAGAGAAGCAAGGATCCATTGTGACCCAATGGAGGCTAACAAT
Source organism: Cinclus cinclus (assembly GCF_963662255.1). NCBI lineage: Eukaryota > Metazoa > Chordata > Aves > Passeriformes > Cinclidae > Cinclus > Cinclus cinclus. Next base: position 204,914 of record NW_026912228.1, on the reverse strand, counting down.
CTAATGATCCCTTTTGACACCAGGGGGCGTAAAAGGGCCAGGGATGAATTGTGACAGCACGGGGACCAATAGAAACAAGGAACCATTATGACACCATGGAGGCCAAGAATCAAATGATTCATTGTGACATCAAGTGGCCTAAAAGGGCATGGGATGCATTGTGACACCACAGAGGTTAAGAGAAGCAAGGAACCATTGTGACCCAATGCAGGCTAACAATCTAATGATCCCTTGTGACACCAATGGGCCTAAAAGGGCCAGGGATGAATTGTTACAGCACGGGGACCAATAGAAGCAAGGATCTATTATGCCACCATGGAGGCCAAGAATCAAATAATTCATTGTGACATCATGTGGCCTAAAATGGCATGGGATGCATTGTGACAGCACAGGGGTTAAGAGAAGCAAGGAACCATTGTGACCCAATGGAGGCTAACAATCTAATGATCCCTTGTGACACCAATGGGCCTAAAAGAGGCAGGGATGCATTGTGAAAGCATGGGGCCCAATAGAAACCTCGTACAATTACGCCACCATGGAGACCAAGAATCAAATAATTCATTGTGACATCAAGTGGCCTAAAAGGGCATGGGATGCATTGTGACAGCACAGGGGTTAAGAGAAGCAAGGATCCATTGTGACCCAATGCAGGCTAATAATCCCAGGATCCCATTTGACACCAGGGGGCGTAAAAGGGCCAGGGATGAATTGTGACAGCATGGGGCCCAATAAAAACAAGGAACCATTATGACACCATGGAGGCCAAGAATCAAATGATTCATTGTGACATCAAGTGGCCTAAAAGGGCATGGGATGCATTGTGACACCACAGAGGTTAAGAGAAGCAAGGAACCATTGTGACCCAATGCAGGCTAACAATCTAATGATCCCTTGTGACACCAATGGGCCTAAAAGGGGCAGGGATGAATTGTTACAGCACGGGGACCAAGTAAAACCTGGTACAATTATGCCACCATGGAGGCCAAGAATCAAATGATTCATTGTGACATCAAGTGGCCTAAAAGGGCATGGGATGCATTGTGACACCACAGGGGTTAAGAGAAGCAAGGAACCATTGTGACCCAATGCAGGCTAACAATCTAAGAATCCCATTTGACACCAATAGGCCTAAAAGGGCCAGGGATGAATTGTGAAAGCATGGGGCCCAAGTAAAACCTGGTACAATTATGCCACCATGGAGGCCAAGAATCAAATGATTCATTGTGACATCAAGTGGCCTAAAAGGGCATGGGATGCATTGTGACACCACAGGGGTTAAGAGAAGCAAGGATCCATTGTGACCCAATGGAGGCTAATAATCCCAGGATCCCATTTGACACCAGGGGGCGTAAAAGGGCCAGGGATGAATTGTGACAGCATGGGGCCCAATAGAAACAAGGAACCATTATGACACAATGGAGGCCAAGAATCAAATGATTCATTGTGACATCAAGTGACCTAAAAGGGCATGGGATGCATTGTGACACCGCAGAGGTTAAGAGAAGCAAGGAACCATTGTGACCCAATGCAGGCGAACAATCTCATGATCCCTTGTGACGCCAATGGGCCTAAAAGGGGCAGGGATGATTTGTGAAAGCATGGGGCCCCAGTAAAACCTGGCACAATTATGCCACCATGGAGGCCAAGAATCAAATGATTCATTGTGACATCAAGTGGCCTAAAAGGGCATGGGATGCATTGTGACACCACAGGGGTTAAGAGAAGCAAGGAACCATTGTGACCCAATGCAGGCTAACAATCTAAGAATCCCTTTTGACACCAGGGGGCGCAAAAGGACCACGGATGAACTCTGACAGCATGGGGAGCTATAGAAGCAAGGAACCATTATGACACCATGAAGGCCAAGAATCAAATGGTTCATTGTAAGACCAAGTGGCCTAAAAGGGCTTGGAATGCATTGTGACACCACAGAGGTTAAGAGAAGCAAGGAACCATTGTGACCCAATGCAGGCTAACAATCTAATGATCCCTTGTGGCACCAGGGGGTATAAAAAGAGCCAGGGATGGATTGTTACAGCACGGGGACCAATAGAAGCAAGGATCTATTATGCCACCGTGGAGGCCAAGAATCAAATGATTCATTGTGACATCAAGTGGCCTAAAAGGGCATGGGATGCATTGTGACACCACAGGGGTTAAGAGAAGCAAGGATCCATTGTGACCCAATGCAGGCTAACAATCTAATGATCCCTTGTGACACCAATGGGCCTAAAAGGGGCAGGGATTAATTGTTACGGCACGGGGACCAATAGAAGCAAGGATCTATTATGCCACCATGGAGGCCAAGAATCAAATAATTCATTGTGACATCATGTGGCCTAAAATGGCATGGGATGCATTGTGACAGCACAGGGGTTAAGAGAAGCAAGGATCCATTGTGACCCAATGGAGGCTAACAATCTAATGATCCCTTGTGACACCAATGGGCCTAAAAGAGGCAGGGATGCATTGTGAAAGCATGGGGCCCAATAGAAACCTCGTAAAATTACGCCACCATGGAGACCAAGAATCAAATGGTTCATTGTGACATCATGTGGCCTAAAAGGGCATGGGATGCATTGTGACAGCACAGGGGTTAAGAGAAGCAAGGATCCATTGTGACCCAATGCAGGCTAATAATCCCAGGATCCCATTTGACACCAGGGGGCGTAAAAGGGCCAGGGATGAATTGTGACAGCATGGGGCCCAATAGAAACAAGGAACCATTATGCCACCATGGAGGCCAAGAATCAAATGATTCATTGTGACATCAAGTGGCCTAAAAGGGCATGGGATGCATTGTGACACCACAGAGGTCAAGAGAAGCAAGGATCCATTGTGACCCAATGCAGGCTAACAATCTAATGATCCCTTGTGACACCAATGGGCCTAAAAGGGCCAGGGATGAATTGCGACAGCATGGGGCCCAAGTAAAACCTGGTACAATTATGCCACCATGGAGGCCAAAAATCAAATGATTCATTGTGACATCAAGTGGCCTAAAAGGGCATGGGATGCATTGTGACACCACAGGGGTTAAGAGAAGCAAGGATCCATTGTGACCCAATGGAGGCTAATAATCCCAGGATCCCATTTGACACCAGGGGGCGTAAAAGGGCCAGGGATGAATTGTGACAGCATGGGGCCCAATAGAAACAAGGAACCATTATGACACAATGGAGGCCAAGAATCAAATGATTCATTGTGACATCAAGTGACCTAAAAGGGCATGGGATGCATTGTGACACCGCAGAGGTTAAGAGAAGCAAGGAATCATTGTGACCCAATGCAGGCTAACAATCTCATGATCCCTTGTGACGCCAATGGGCCTAAAAGGGGCAGGGATGATTTGTGAAAGCATGGGGCCCCAGTAAAACCTGGTACAATTATGCCACCATGGAGGCCAAGAATCAAATGATTCATTGTGACATCAAGTGGCCTAAAAGGGCATGGGATGCATTGTGACACCACAGAGCTTACGAGAAGCAAGGAACCATTGTGACCCAATGCAGGCTAACAATCTAAGAATCCCTTTTGACACCAGGGGGCGCAAAAGGACCACGGATGAACTCTGACAGCATGGGGAGCTATAGAAGCAAGGAACCATTATGACACCATGAAGGCCAAGAATCAAATGGTTCATTGTAAGACCAAGTGGCCTAAAAGGGCTTGGAATGCATTGTGACACCACAGAGGTTAAGAGAAGCAAGGAACCATTGTGACCCAATGCAGGCTAACAATCTAATGATCCCTTGTGGCACCAGGGGGTATAAAAAGAGCCAGGGATGGATTGTTACAGCACGGGGACCAATAGAAGCAAGGATCTATTATGCCACCGTGGAGGCCAAGAATCAAATGATTCATTGTGACATCAAGTGGCCTAAAAGGGCATGGGATGCATTGTGACACCACAGGGGTTAAGAGAAGCAAGGAACCATTGTGACCCAATGGAGGCTAATAATCCCAGGATCCCATTTGAAACCAGGGGGCGTAAAAGGGCCAGGGATGAATTGTGACAGCACGGGGACCAATAGAAACAAGGAACCATTATGACACAATGGAGGCCAAGAATCAAATGATTCATTGTGACATCAAGTGGCCTAAAAGGGCATGGGATGCATTGTGACACCACAGAGGTTAAGAGAAGCAAGGAACCATTGTGACCCAATGGAGGCTAACAATCTAATGATCCCTTGTGACACCAATGGGCCTAAAAGGGCCAGGGATGAATAGTTACAGCACGGGGACCAATAGAAGCAAGGATCTATTATGCCACCATGGAGGCCAAGAATCAAATAATTCCTTGTGACATCATGTGGCCTAAAATGGCATGGGATGCATTGTGACACCACAGAGGTTAAGAGAAGCAAGGAACCATTGTGACCCAATGGAGGCTAACAATCTAATGATCCCTTGTGACACCAATGGGCCTAAAAGTGGCAGGGATGAATTGTGACAGCATGGGGCCCAAGTAAAACCTGGTACAATTATGCCACCATGGAGGCCAAGAATCAAATGATTCATTGTGACATCAAGTGGCCTAAAAGGGCATGGGATGCATTGTGATACCACAGGGGTTAAGAGAAGCATGGAACCATTGTGACCCAATGCAGGCTAACAATCTAAGAATCCCTTTTGACACCAGTGGGTGCAAAAGGACCACGTATGAACCTTGACAGCATGGGGACCTATAGAAGCAAGGAACCATTATGCCACCATGAAGGCCAAGAATCAAATGGTTCATTGTAAGACCAAGTGGCCTAAAAGGGCTTGGAATGCATTGTGACAGCACAGAGGTTAAGAGAAGCAAGGAACCATTGTGACCCAATGCAGGCTAACAATCTAATGATCCCTTGTGGCACCAGGGGGTATAAAAAGGGCCAGGGATGGATTGTTACAGCACGGGGACCAATAGAAGCAAGGATCTATTATGCCACCGTGGAGGCCAAGAATCAAATGATTCATTGTGACATCAAGTGGCCTAAAAGGGCATGGGATGCATTGTGACAGCACAGGGGTTAAGAGAAGCAAGGATCCATTGTGACCCAATGGAGGCTAACAATCTAATTATCCCTTTTGACACCAGTGGGCCTAAAAGGGCCAGGGATGTATTGTGAAAGCATGGGGCCCAATTAAAACCTGGTACAATTACGCCACCATGGAGGCCAAGAATCAAATGGTTCATTTTGACATCAAGTGGCCTAAAAGGGCTTGGAATGCATTGTGACAGCACAGAGGATAAGAGAAGCAAGGAACCATTGTGACCCTATGCAGGCTAACAATCTAATGATCCCTTGTGGCACCAGGGGGTATAAAAAGGGCCAGGGATGGATTGTTACAGCACGGGGACCAATAGAAGCAAGGATCTATTATGCCACCGTGGAGGCCAAGAGTCAAATGATTCATTGTGACATCAAGTGGCCTAAAAGGGCATGGGATGCATTGTTACAGCACAGGGGTTAAGAGAAGCAAGGATCCATTGTCACCCAATTGAGGCTAACAATCTAAGGATCCCTTTTGACACCAATGGGCCTAAAAGGGTCAGGGATGTATTGTGAAAGCATGGGGCCCAGCGAAAACCTGGAACAATCAAGCCACCATAGAGGCCAAGAATCAAATGATTCATTGTGACATCAAGTGGCCTAAAAGGGCATGGGATGCATTGTGACAGCACAGGGGTTAAGAGAAGCAAGGATCCATTGTGACCCAATGGAGGCTAATAATCCCAGGATCCCATTTGACACCAGGGGGCGTAAAAGGGCCAGGGATGAATTGTGACAGCATGGGGCCCAATAGAAACAAGGAACAATTATGCCACCATGGAGGCCAAGAATCAAATGATTCATTGTGACATCAAGTGGCCTAAAAGGGCATGGGATGCATTGTGACACCACAGAGGTTAAGAGAAGCAAGGAACCATTGTGACCCATTGCAGGCTAACAATCTAATGATCCCTAGTGACACCAATGGGCCTAAAAGGGCCAGGGATGGATTGTTACAGCACGGGGACCAATAGAAGCAAGGATCTATTATGCCACCATGGAGGCCAAGAATCAAATAATTCATTGTGACATCAAGTGGCCTAAAAGGGCATGGGATGCATTGTGACAGCACAGGGGTTAAGAGAAGCAAGGAATCATTGTGAGCCAATGCTGGATAACAATCTAATGATCCCTTGTGACACCAATGGGCCTAAAAGGGCCAGGGATGAATTGTGACAGCATGGGGCCCAAGTAAAACCTGGTACAATTATGCCACCATGGAGGCCAAGAATCAAATGATTCATTGTGACATCAAGTGGCCTAAAAGGGCATGGGATGCATTGTGACACCACAGGGGTTAAGAGAAGCAAGGAACCATTGTGACCCAATGCAGGCTAACAATCTAAGAATCCCATTTGACACCAATAGGCCTAAAAGGGCCAGGGATGAATTGTGAAAGCATGGGGCCCAAGTAAAACCTGGTACAATTATGCCACCATGGAGGCCAAGAATCAAATGATTCATTGTGACATCAAGTGGCCTAAAAGGGCATGGGATGCATTGTGACACCACAGGGGTTAAGAGAAGCAAGGAACCATTGTGACCCAATGGAGGCTAATAATCCCAGGATCCCATTTGACACCAGGGGGCGTAAAAGGGCCAGGGATGAATTGTGACAGCATGGGGCCCAATAGAAACAAGGAACCATTATGCCACCATGGAGGCCAAGAATCAAATGATTCATTGTGACATCAAGTGGCCTAAAAGGGCATGGGATGCATTGTGACACCGCAGAGGTTAAGAGAAGCAAGGAATCATTGTGACCCAATGCAGGCTAACAATCTCATGATCCCTTGTGACGCCAATAGGCCTAAAAGGGCCAGGGATGATTTGTGAAAGCATGGGGCCCAAGTAAAACCTGGTACAATTATGCCACCATGGAGGCCAAGAATCAAATGATTCATTGTGACATCAAGTGGCCTAAAAGGGCATGGGATGCATTGTGACACCACAGGGGTTAAGAGAAGCAAGGAACCATTGTGACCCAATGGAGGCTAATAATCCCAGGATCCCATTTGACACCAGGGGGCGTAAAAGGGCCAGGGATGAATTGTGACAGCACGGGGACCAATAGAAACAAGGAACCATTATGACACCATGAAGGCCAAGAATCAAATGGTTCATTGTAAGACCAAGTGGCCTAAAAGGGCTTGGAATGCATTGTGACACCACAGAGGTTAAGAGAAGCAAGGAACCATTGTGACCCAATGCAGGCTAACAATCTAATGATCCCTTGTGGCACCAGGGGGTATAAAAAGAGCCAGGGATGGATTGTTACAGCACGGGGACCAATAGAAGCAAGGATCTATTATGCCACCGTGGAGGCCAAGAATCAAATGATTCATTGTGACATCAAGTGGCCTAAAAGGGCATGGGATGCATTGTGACACCACAGGGGTTAAGAGAAGCAAGGATCCATTGTGACCCAATGGAGGCTAATAATCCCAGGATCCCATTTGACACCAGGGGGCGTAAAAGGGCCAGGGATGAATTGTGACAGCACGGGGACCAATAGAAACAAGGAACCATTATGACACCATGGAGGCCAAGAATCAAATGATTCATTGTGACATCATGTGGCCTAAAATGGCATGGGATGCATTGTGACAGCACAGGGGTTAAGAGAAGCAACGATCCATTGTGACCCAATGGAGGCTAACAATCTAATGATCCCTTGTGACACCAATGGGCCTAAAAGAGGCAGGGATGCATTGTGAAAGCATGGGGCCCAATAGAAACCTCGTACAATTACGCCACCATGGAGACCAAGAATCAAATGATTCATTGTGACATCAAGTGGCCTAAAAGGGCTTGGGATGCATTGTGACACCACAGAGGTTAAGAGAAGCAAGGAACCATTGTGACCCAATGCAGGCTAACAATCTAATGATCCCTTGTGACACCAATGGGCCTAAAAGGGCCAGGGATGAATTGCGACAGCATGGGGCCCAAGTAAAACCTGGTACAATTATGCCACCATGGAGGCCAAGAATCAAATGATTCATTGTGACATCAAGTGGCCTAAAAGGGCATGGGATGCATTGTGACATCACAGGGGTTAAGAGAAGCAAGGAACCATTGTGACCCAATGGAGGCTAATAATCCCAGGATCCCATTTGACACCAGGGGGCGTAAAAGGGCCAGGGATGAATTGTGACAGCATGGGGCCCAATAGAAACAAGGAACCATTATGCCACCATGGAGGCCAAGAATCAAATGATTCATTGTGACATCAAGTGGCCTAAAAGGGCATGGGATGCATTGTGACACCACAGAGGTTAAGAGAAGCAAGGAACCATTGTGACCCAATGCAGGCTAACAATCTAAGAATCCCTTTTGACACCAGGGGGCGCAAAAGGACCACGGATGAACTCTGACAGCATGGGGAGCTATAGAAGCAAGGAACCATTATGACACCATGAAGGCCAAGAATCAAATGGTTCATTGTAAGACCAAGTGGCCTAAAAGGGCTTGGAATGCATTGTGACACCACAGAGGTTAAGAGAAGCAAGGAACCATTGTGACCCAATGCAGGCTAACAATCTAATGATCCCTTGTGGCACCAGGGGGTATAAAAAGAGCCAGGGATGGATTGTTACAGCACGGGGACCAATAGAAGCAAGGATCTATTATGCCACCGTGGAGGCCAAGAATCAAATGATTCATTGTGACATCAAGTGGCCTAAAAGGGCATGGGATGCATTGTGACACCACAGGGGTTAAGAGAAGCAAGGATCCATTGTGACCCAATGGAGGCTAATAATCGCAGGATCCCATTTGACACCAGGGGGCGTAAAAGGGCCAGGGATGAATTGTGACAGCACGGGGACCAATAGAAACAAGGAACCATTATGACACCATGGAGGCCAAGAATCAAATGATTCATTGTGACATCAAGTGGCCTAAAAGGGCATGGGATGCATTGTGACACCACAGAGGTTAAGAGAAGCAAGGAACCATTGTGACCCAATGGAGGCTAACAATCTAATGATCCCTTGTGACACCAATGGGCCTAAAAGGGCCAGGGATGAATTGTTACAGCACGGGGACCAATAGAAGCAAGGATCTATTATGCCACCATGGAGGCCAAGAATCAAATAATTCATTGTGACATCATGTGGCCTAAAATGGCATGGGATGCATTGTGACAGCACAGGGGTTAAGAGAAGCAAGGATCCATTGTGACCCAATGGAGGCTAACAATCTAATGATCCCTTGTGACACCAATGGGCCTAAAAGAGGCAGGGATGCATTGTGAAAGCATGGGGCCCAATAGAAACCTCGTACAATTACGCCACCATGGAGACCAAGAATCAAATAATTCATTGTGACATCAAGTGGCCTAAAAGGGCATGGGATGCATTGTGACAGCACAGGGGTTAAGAGAAGCAAGGATCCATTGTGACCCAATGCAGGCAAATAATCCCAGGATCCCATTTGACACCAGGGGGCGTAAAAGGGCCAGGGATGAATTGTGACAGCATGGGGCCCAATAAAAACAAGGAACCATTATGACACCATGGAGGCCAAGAATCAAATGATTCATTGTGACATCAAGTGGCCTAAAAGGGCATGGGATGCATTGTGACACCACAGAGGTTAAGAGAAGCAAGGAACCATTGTGACCCAATGCAGGCTAACAATCTAATGATCCCTTGTGACACCAATGGGCCTAAAAGTGGCAGGGATGAATTGCGACAGCATGGGGCCCAAGTAAAACCTGGTACAATTATGCCACCATGGAGGCCAAGAATCAAATGATTCATTGTGACATCAAGTGGCCTAAAAGGGCATGGGATGCATTGTGACACCACAGGGGTTAAGAGAAGCAAGGAACCATTGTGACCCAATGCAGGCTAACAATCTAAGAATCCCTTTTGACACCAATAGCCCTAAAAGGGCCAGGGATGAATTGTGAAAGCATGGGGCCCAAGTAAAACCTGGTACAATTATGCCACCATGGAGGCCAAGAATCAAATGATTCATTGTGACATCAAGTGGCCTAAAATGGCATGGGATGCATTGTGACACCACAGGGGTTAAGAGAAGCAAGGATCCATTGTGACCCAATGGAGGCTAATAATCCCAGGATCCCATTTGACACCAGGGGGCGTAAAAGGGCCAGGGATGAATTGTGACAGCATGGGGCCCAATAGAAACAAGGAACCATTATGACACAATGGAGGCCAAGAATCAAATGATTCATTGTGACATCAAGTGGCCTAAAATGGCATGGGATGCATTGTGACACCGCAGAGGTTAAGAGAAGCAAGGAACCATTGTGACCCAATGCAGACTAACAATCTCATGATCCCTTGTGACGCCAATGGGCCTAAAAGGGGCAGGGATGATTTGTGAAAGCATGGGGCCCCAGTAAAACCTGGCACAATTATGCCACCATGGAGGCCAAGAATCAAATGATTCATTGTGACATCAAGTGGCCTAAAAGGGCATGGGATGCATTGTGACACCACAGAGCTTACGAGAAGCAAGGAACCATTGTGACCCAATGCAGGCTAACAATCTAAGAATCCCTTTTGACACCAGGGGGCGCAAAAGGACCACGGATGAACTCTGACAGCATGGGGAGCTATAGAAGCAAGGAACCATTATGACACCATGAAGGCCAAGAATCAAATGGTTCATTGTAAGACCAAGTGGCCTAAAAGGGCTTGGAATGCATTGTGACACCACAGAGGTTAAGAGAAGCAAGGAACCATTGTGACCCAATGCAGGCTAACAATCTAATGATCCCTTGTGGCACCAGGGGGTATAAAAAGAGCCAGGGATGGATTGTTACAGCACGGGGACCAATAGAAGCAAGGATCTATTATGCCACCGTGGAGGCCAAGAATCAAATGATTCATTGTGACATCAAGTGGCCTAAAAGGGCATGGGATGCATTGTGACACCACAGGGGTTAAGAGAAGCAAGGATCCATTGTGACCCAATGGAGGCTAATAATCCCAGGATCCCATTTGAAACCAGGGGGCGTAAAAGGGCCAGGGATGAATTGTGACAGCACGGGGACCAATAGAAACAAGGAACCATTATGACACAATGGAGGCCAAGAATCAAATGATTCATTGTGACATCAAGTGGCCTAAAAGGGCATGGGATGCATTGTGACACCACAGAGGTTAAGAGAAGCAAGGAACCATTGTGACCCAATGGAGGCTAACAATCTAATGATCCCTTGTGACACCAATGGGCCTAAAAGGGCCAGGGATGAATAGTTACAGCACGGGGACCAATAGAAGCAAGGATCTATTATGCCACCATGGAGGCCAAGAATCAAATAATTCATTGTGACATCATGTGGCCTAAAATGGCATGGGATGCATTGTGACACCACAGGGGTTAAGAGAAGCAAGGAACCATTGTGACCCAATGCAGGCTAACAATCTAAGAATCCCATTTGACACCAATAGGCCTAAAACGGCCAGGGATGAATTGTGAAAGCATGGGGCCCAAGTAAAACCTGGTACAATTATGCCACCATGGAGGCCAAGAATCAAATGATTCATTGTGACATCAAGTGGCCTAAAAGGGCATGGGATGCATTGTGACAGCACAGGGGTTAAGAGAAGCAAGGAACCATTGTGACCCAATGGAGGCTAACAATCTAATGATCCCTTGTGACACCAATGGGCCTAAAAGAGGCAGGGATGCATTGTGAAAGCATGGGGCCCAATAGAAACCTCGTACAATTACGCCACCATGGAGACCAAGAATCAAATAATTCATTTTGACATCAAGTGGCCTAAAAGGGCATGGGATGCATTGTGACAGCACAGGGGTTAAGAGAAGCAAGCAAGCATTGTGACCCAAAGGAGGCTAATAATCCCAGGATCCCATTTGACACCAGGGGGCGTAAAAGGGCCAGGGATGAATTGTGACAGCATGGGGCCCAATAGAAACAAGGAACCATTATGCCACCATGGAGGCCAAGAATCAAATGATTCATTGTGACATCAAGTGGCCTAAAAGGGCATGGGATGCATTGTGACACCACAGGGGTTATGAGAAGCAAGGAACCATTGTGACCCAATGCAGGCTAACAATCTAATGATCCCTTGTGACACCAATGGGCCTAAAAGTGGCAGGGATGAATTGCGACAGCATGGGGCCCAAGTAAAACCTGGTAAAATTATGCCACCATGGAGGCCAAGAATCAAATGATTCATTGTGACATCAAGTGGCCTAAAAGGGCATGGGATGCATTGTGACACCACAGGGGTTAAGAGAAGCAAGGATCCATTGTGACCCAATGGAGGCTAATAATCCCAGGATCCCATTTGAAACCAGGGGGCGTAAAAGGGCCAGGGATGAATTGTGAAAGCATGGGGCCCAAGTAAAACCTGGTACAATTATGCCACCATGGAGGCCAAGAATCAAATGATTCATTGTGACATCAAGTGGCCTAAAAGGGCATGGGATGCATTGTGACACCACAGAGGTTAAGAGAAGCAAGGAACCATTGTGACCCAATGGAGGCTAACAATCTAATGATCCCTTGTGACACCAATGGGCCTAAAAGGGCCAGGGATGAATAGTTACAGCACGGGGACCAATAGAAGCAAGGATCTATTATGCCACCATGGAGGCCAAGAATCAAATGATTCATTGTGACATCATGTGGCCTAAAATGGCATGGGATGCATTGTGACACCACAGGGGTTAAGAGAAGCAAGGAACCATTGTGACCCAATGCAGGCTAACAATCTAAGAATCCCATTTGACACCAATAGGCCTAAAACGGCCAGGGATGAATTGTGAAAGCATGGGGCCCAAGTAAAACCTGGTACAATTATGCCACCATGGAGGCCAAGAATCAAATGATTCATTGTGACATCAAGTGGCCTAAAAGGGCATGGGATGCATTGTGACAGCACAGGGGTTAAGAGAAGCAAGGAACCATTGTGACCCAATGGAGGCTAACAATCTAATGATCCCTTGTGACACCAATGGGCCTAAAAGAGGCAGGGATGCATTGTGAAAGCATGGGGCCCAATAGAAACCTCGTACAATTACGCCACCATGGAGACCAAGAATCAAATAATTCATTGTGACATCAAGTGGCCTAAAAGGGCATGGGATGCATTGTGACAGCACAGGGGTTAAGAGAAGCAAGCAAGCATTGTGACCCAAAGGAGGCTAATAATCCCAGGATCCCATTTGACACCAGGGGGCGTAAAAGGGCCAGGGATGAATTGTGACAGCATGGGGCCCAATAGAAACAAGGAACCATTATGCCACCATGGAGGCCAAGAATCAAATGATTCATTGTGACATCAAGTGGCCTAAAAGGGCATGGGATGCATTGTGACACCACAGGGGTTAAGAGAAGCAAGGAACCATTGTGACCCAATGCAGGCTAACAATCTTATGATCCCTTGTGGCACCAGGGGGTATAAAAAGATCCAGGGATGGATTGTTACAGCACGGGGACCAATAGAAGCAAGGATCTATTATGCCACCGTGGAGGCCAAGAATCAAATGATTCATTGTGACATCAAGTGGCCTAAAAGGGCATGGGATGCATTGTGACACCACAGGGGTTAAGAGAAGCAAGGAACCATTGTGACCCAATGCAGGCTAACAATCTAATGATCCCTTGTGACACCAATGGGCCTAAAAGTGGCAGGGATGAATTGCGACAGCATGGGGCCCAAGTAAAACCTGGTACAATTATGCCACCATGGAGGCCAAGAATCAAATGATTCATTGTGACATCAAGTGGCCTAAAAGGGCATGGGATGCATTGTGACAGCACAGGGGTTAAGAGAAGCAAGGAACCATTGTGACCCAATGCAGGCTAACAATCTAAGAATCCCATTTGACACCAATAGCCCTAAAAGGGCCAGGGATGAATTGTGAAAGCATGGGGCCCAAGTAAAACCTGGTACAATTATGCCACCATGGAGGCCAAGAATCAAATGATTCATTGTGACATCAAGTGGCCTAAAAGGGCATGGGATGCATTGTGACACCACAGGGGTTAAGAGAAGCAAGGATCCATTGTGACCCAATGGAGGCTAATAATCCCAGGATCCCATTTGACACCAGGGTGCGTAAAAGGGCCAGGGATGAATTGTGACAGCATGGGGCCCAATAGAAACAAGGAACCATTATGACACAATGGAAGCCAAGAATCAAATGATTCATTGTGACATCAAGTGACCTAAAAGGGCATGGGATGCATTGTGACACCGCAGAGGTTAAGAGAAGCAAGGAACCATTGTGACCCAATGCAGGCGAACAATCTCATGATCCCTTGTGACGCCAATGGGCCTAAAAGGGGCAGGGATGATTTGTGAAAGCATGGGGCCCCAGTAAAACCTGGCCCAATTATGCCACCATGGAGGCCAAGAATCAAATGATTCATTGTGACATCAAGTGGCCTAAAAGGGCATGGGATGCATTGTGACACCACAGAGCTTACGAGAAGCAAGGAACCATTGTGACCCAATGCAGGCTAACAATCTAAGAATCCCTTTTGACACCAGGGGGCGCAAAAAGACCACGGATGAACTCTGACAGCATGGGGAGCTATAGAAGCAAGGAACCATTATGACACCATGAAGGCCAAGAATCAAATGGTTCATTGTAAGACCAAGTGGCCTAAAAGGGCTTGGAATGCATTGTGACACCACATAGGTTAAGAGAAGCAAGGAACCATTGTGACCCAATGCAGGCTAACAATCTAATGATCCCTTGTGGCACCAGGGGGTATAAAAAGAGCCAGGGATGGATTGTTACAGCACGGGGACCAATAGAAGCAAGGATCTATTATGCCACCGTGGAGGCCAAGAATCAAATGATTCATTGTGACATCAAGTGGCCTAAAAGGGCATGGGATGCATTGTGACACCACAGGGGTTAAGAGAAGCAAGGATCCATTGTGACCCAATGGAGGCTAATAATCGCAGGATCCCTTTTGACACCAGGGGGCGTAAAAGGGCCAGGGATGAATTGTGACAGCACGGGGACCAATAGAAACAAGGAACCATTATGCCACCATGGAGGCCAAGAATCAAATGATTCATTGTGACATCAAGTGGCCTAAAAGGGCATGGGATGCATTGTGACAGCACAGGGGTTAAGAGAAGCAAGGAACCATTGTGACCCAATCCAGGCTAACAATCTAATGATCCCTTGTGACACCAATGGGCCTAAAAGGGCCAGGGATGAATTGTTACAGCACGGGGACCAATAGAAGCAAGGATCTATTATGCCACCATGGAGGCCAAGAATCAAATAATTCATTGTGACATCATGTGGCCTAAAATGGCATGGGATGCATTGTGACAGCACAGGGGTTAAGAGAAGCAAGGATCCATTGTGACCCAATGGAGGCTAACAATCTAATGATCCCTTGTGACACCAGGGGGCCTAAAAGAGGCAGGGATGCATTGTGAAAGCATGGGGGCCAATAGAAACCTCGTACAATTACGCCACCATGGAGACCAAGAATCAAATAATTCATTGTGACATCATGTGGCCTAAAAGGGCATGGGATGCATTGTGACAGCACAGGGGTTAAGAGAAGCAAGGATCCATTGTGACCCAATGCAGGCTAATAATCCCAGGATCCCATTTGACACCAGGGGGCGTAAAAGGGCCAGGGATGAATTGTGACAGCATGGGGCCCAATAGAAACAAGGAACCATTATGCCACCATGGAGGCCAAGAATCAAATGATTCATTGTGACATCAAGTGGCCTAAAAGGGCATGGGATGCATTGTGACACCACAGAGGTTAAGAGAAGCAAGGAACCATTGTGACCCAATGCAGGCTAACAATCTAATGATCCCTTGTGACACCAATGGGCCTAAAAGTGGCAGGGATGAATTGCGACAGCATGGGGCCCAAGTAAAACCTGGTACACTTATGCCACCATGGAGGCCAAGAATCAAATGATTCATTGTGACATCAAGTGGCCTAAAAGGGCATGGGATGCATTGTGACACCACAGGGGTTAAGAGAAGCAAGGAACCATTGTGACCCAATGGAGGCTAATAATCCCAGGATCCCATTTGACACCAGGGGGCGTAAAAGGGCCAGGGATGAATTGTGACAGCATGGGGCCCAATAGAAACAAGGAACCATTATGCCACCATGGAGGCCAAGAATCAAATGATTCATTGTGACATCAAGTGGCCTAAAAGGGCATGGGATGCATTGTGACACCGCAGAGGTTAAGAGAAGCAAGGAATCATTGTCACCCAATGCAGGCTAGCAATCTCATGATCCCTTGTGACGCCAATGGGCCTAAAAGGGGCCAGGGATGATTTGTGAAAGCATGGGGCCCCATTAAAACCTGGTACAATTATGCCACCATGGAGGCCAAGAATCAAATAATTCATTGTGACATCAAGTGGCCTAAAAGGGCATGGGATGCATTGTGACACCACAGAGGTTAAGAGAAGCAAGGATCCATTGTGACCCAATGCAGGCTAACAATCTAAGAATCCCTTTTGACACCAGGGGGCGCAAAAGGACCACGGATGAACTCTGACAGCATGGGGAGCTATAGAAGCAAGGAACCATTATGACACCATGAAGGCCAAGAATCAAATGGTTCATTGTAAGACCAAGTGGCCTAAAAGGGCTTGGAATGCATTGTGACACCACAGAGGTTAAGAGAAGCAAGGAACCATTGTGACCCAGTGCAGGCTAACAATCTAATGATCCCTTGTGGCACCAGGGGGTATAAAAAGAGCCAGGGATGGATTGTTACAGCACGGGGACCAATAGAAGCAAGGATCTATTATGCCACCATGGAGGCCAAGAATCAAATGATTCATTGTGACATCAAGTGGCCTAAAAGGGCATGGGATGCATTGTGACACCACAGGGGTTAAGAGAAGCAAGGATCCATTGTGACCCAATGGAGGCTAATAATCCCAGGATCCCATTTGACACCAGGGGGCGCAAAAGGGCCAGGGATGAATTGTGACAGCACGGGGACCAATAGAAACAAGGAACCATTATGACACCATGGAGGCCAAGAATCAAATGATTCATTGTGACATCAAGTGGCCTAAAAGGGCATGGGATGCATTGTGACAGCACAGGGGTTAAGAGAAGCAAGGATCCATTGTGACCCAATGGAGGCTAACAATCTAATGATCCCTTGTGACACCAATGGGCCTAAAAGAGGCAGGGATGCATTGTGAAAGCATGGGGCCCAATAGAAACCTCGTACAATTACGCCACCATGGAGACCAAGAATCAAATGGTTCATTGTGACATCATGTGGCCTAAAAGGGCTTGGGATGCATTGTGACAGCACAGGGGATAAGAGAAGCAAGGATCCATTGTGACCCTATGCAGGCTAACAATCTAATGATCCCTTGTGACATGAATGGGCCTAAAAGGGGCAGGGATGTATTGTGAAATCATGGGGCCCAATAGAAACCTCGTACAATTACTCCACCATGGAGGCCAAGAATCAAATGATTCATTGTGACATCAGGTGGCCTAAAAGGGCATGGGATGCATTGTGACACCACAGGGGTTAAGAGAAGCAAGGAACCATTGTGACCCAATGAAGGCTAACAATCTAAGATTCCCTTTTGACACCAGGGGGCGCAAAAGGACCACGAATGAACCTTGACAGCATGGGGACCTATAGAAGCAAGGAACCATTATGACACCATGAAGGCCAAGAATCAAATGGTTCATTGTGACATCAAGTGGCCTAAAAGGGCTTGGAATGCATTGTGACACCACAGAGGTTAAGAGAAGCAAGGAACCATTGAGACCCAATGCAGGCTAACAATCTAATGATCCCTTGTGGCACCAGGGTCTATAAAAAAGGCCAGGGATGGATTGTTACAGCACGGGGACCAATAGAAGCAAGGATCTATTATGCCACTGTGGAGGCCAAGAATCAAATGATTCATTGTGACATCAGGTGGCCTAAAAGGGCATGGGATGCATTGTGACAGCACAGGGGTTAAGAGAAGCAAGGAACCATTGTGATCCAATGCAGGCTAACAATCTAAGAATCCCTTTTGACACCAGGGGCCGTAAAAGGGGCAGGGATGAATTGTGACAGCATGGGGCCCATTAGAATCAAGGAACCATTATCACTCCATGGAGGCCAAGAATCAAATTATTCATTGTGACATCAAGTGGCCTAAAAGGGCATGGGATGCATTGTGACAGCACAGGGGTTAAGAGAAGCAAGCATCCATTGTGACCCAATGGAGTCTAACAATCTAATGATCCCTTTTGACACCAATGGGCCTAAAAGGTGCAGGGATGTATTGAGAAAGCATGGGGCCCAATTAAAATCTGGTACAATTATGCCACCATGGAGGCCAAGAATCAAATGATTCATTGTGACATTAAGTGGCCTAAAAGGGCATGGGATGCATTGTGACAGCACAGGGGTTAAGAGAAGCAAGGCACCATTGTGACCCAATGCAGGCTAACAATCTAAGAATCCCTTTTGACACCAGGGGGCGAAAAAGGACCACGGATGAACTCTGACAGCATGGGGACCTATAGAAGCAAGGAACCATTATGACACCATGAAGGCCTAAAATCAAATGGTTCATTGTAAGACCAAGTGGCCTAAAAGGGCATGGGATGCATTGTGACACCACAGGGGTTAAGAGAAGCAAGGAACCATTGTGACCCAATGCAGGCGAACAATCTAATGATCCCTTGTGACACCAAAGGGCCTAAAAGGGCCCGGGATGGATTGTTACAGCAGGGGGACCAATAGAAGCAAGGATCTATTATGCCACCGTGGAGGCCAAGAATCAAATGATTCATTGTGACATCAAGTGGCCTAAAAGGGCATGGGATGCATTGTGACAGCACAGGGGTTAAGAGAAGCAAGCATCCATTGTGACCCAATGGAGGCTAACAATCTAATGATCCCTTTTGACACCAATGGGCCTAAAAGGGGCAGGGATGTATTGTGAAAGCATGGGGCCCAATGAAAACCTGGTACAATTACGCCACCATGGAGGCCAAGAATCAAATGATTCATTGTGACATCAAGTGGCCTAAAAGGGCATGGGATGTATTGTGACACCACAGGGGTTAAGAGAAGCAAGGCACCATTGTGACCCAATGCAGGCTAACAATCTAAGAATCCCTTTTGACACCAGGGGGCGCAAAAGGACCACGGATGGACTCTGACGGCATGGGGACCTATGGAAGCAAGGAATCATTATGACACCATGAAGGCCAAGAATCAAATGGTTCATTGTAAGACCAAGTGGCCTAAAAGTGCATGGGATGCATTGTGACACCACAGAGGTTAAGAGAAGCAAGGAACCATTGTGACCCAATGCAGGCTAACAATCTAATGATCCCTTGTGGCACCAGGTGGGAATAAAAAGGGCCAGGGATGAATTGTGACAGCATGGGGCCCAATAGAAACAAGGAACCATTTTGACACAATGGAGGCCAAGAATCAAATGATTCATTGTGACATCAAGTGGCCTAAAAGGGCATGGGATGCATTGTGACACCACAGAGGTTAAGAGAAGCAAGGAACCATTGTGACCCAATGCAGGCTAACAATCTAATGATCCCTTGTGGCACCAATGGGCCTAAAAGGGGCAGGGATGAATTGTTACAGCACGGGGACCAATAGAAGCAAGGATCTATTATGCCACCATGGAGGCCAAGAATCAAATAATTCATTGTGACATCAAGTGGCCTAAAAGGGCATGGGATGCATTGTGACAGCACAGGGGTTAAGAGAAGCAAGGAACCATTGTGACCCAATGCAGGCTAACAATTTAAGAATCCCTTTTGACAGCAGGGGGCGCAAAAGGACCACGGATGGACTCTGACAGCATGGGGACCTATAGAAGCAAGGAATCATTATGACACCATGAAGGCCAAGAATCAAATGGTTCATTGAAAAACCAAGTGGCCTAAAAGGGCTTGGAATGCATTGTGACACCACAGAGGTTAAGAGAAGCAAGGAACCATTGTGACCCAATGGAGGCTAACAATCTAAGAATCCCTTTTGACACCAATGGGCCTAAAAGGAGCAGGGATGTATTGTGAAAGCATGGGGCCCAATGAAAAGCTGGTACAATTACGCCACCATGGAGGCCAAGAATCAAATGATTCATTGTGACATCAAGTGGCCTAAAAGGGCATGGGATGCATTGTGACACCACAGGGGTTAAGAGAAGAAAGGAACCATTGTGACCCAATGCAGGCTAACAATCTAAGAATCCCTTTTGACACCAGGGGGCGCAAAAGGACCACGGATGAACACTGACAGCATGGGGACCTATAGAAGCAAGGAACCATTATGACACCATGAAGGCCAAGAGTCTAATGGTTCATTGTAAGACCAAGTGGCCTAAAAGGGCTTGGAATGCATTGTGACACCACAGAGGTTAAGAGAAGCAAGGAACCATTGTGACCCAATCCAGGCTAACAATCTAATGATCCCTTGTGGCACCAGGGGGTATAAAAAGAGCCAGGGATGGATTGTTACAGCACGGGGACCAATAGAAGCAAGGATCTATTATGCCACCGTGGAGGCCAAGAATCAAATGATTCATTGTGACATCAAGTGGCCTAAAAGGGCATGGGATGCATTGTGACACCACAGAGGTTAAGAGAAGCAAGGAACCATTGTGACCCATTGCAGGCTAACAATCTAATGATCCCTTGTGACACCAATGGGCCTAAAAGGACCAGGGATGAATTGTGACAGCACGGGGACCAATAGAAACAAGGAACCATTATGCCACCATGGAGGCCAAGAATCAAATGATTCATTGTGACATCAAGTGGCCTAAAAGGGCATGGGATGCATTGTGACACCACAGAGGTTAAGAGAAGCAAGGAACCATTGTGACCCAATGGAGGCTAACAATCTAATGATCCCTTTTGACACCAATGGGCCTAAAAGGTGCAGGGATGTATTGTGAAAGCATGGGGCCCAATTAAAATCTGGTACAATTATGCCACCATGGAGGCCAAGAATCAAATGATTCATTGTGACATTAAGTGGCCTAAAAGGGCATGGGATGCATTGTGACAGCACAGGGGTTAAGAGAAGCAAGGCACCATTGTGACCCAATGCAGGCTAACAATCTAAGAATCCCTTTTGACACCAGGGGGCGAAAAAGGACCACGGATGAACTCTGACAGCATGGGGACCTATAGAAGCAAGGAACCATTATGACACCATGAAGGCCTAAAATCAATTGGTTCATTGTAAGACCAAGTGGCCTAAAAGGGCTTGGAATGCATTGTGACACCACAGAGGTTAAGAGAAGCAAGGAACCATTGTGACCCAATGCAGGCTAACAATCTAATGATCCCTTGTGGCACCAGGTGGGAATAAAAAGGGCCAGGGATGAATTGTGACAGCATGGGGCCCAATAGAAACAAGGAACCATTTTGACACAATGGAGGCCAAGAATCAAATGATTCATTGTGACATCATGTGGCCTAAAAGGGCATGGGATGCATTGTGACACCACAGGGGTTAAGAGAACCAAGGAACCATTGTGACCCAATGCAGGCTAACAATCTAATGATCCCTTGTGGCACCAATGGGCCTAAAAGGGGCAGGGATGAATTGTTACAGCACGGGGACCAATAGAAGCAAGGATCTATTATGCCACCATGGAGGCCAAGAATCAAATAATTCATTGAGACATCAAGTGGCCTAAAAGGGCATGGGATGCATTGTGACAGCACAGGGGTTAAGAGAAGCAAGGAACCATTGTGACCCAATGCAGGCTAACAATCTAAGAATCCCTTTTGACACCAGGGGGCGCAAAAGGACCACGGATGGACTCTGACAGCATGGGGACCTATAGAAGCAAGGAACCATTATGACACCATGAAGGCCAAGAATCAAATGGTTCATTGTAAGACCAAGTGGCCTAAAAGGGCTTGGAATGCATTGTGACACCACAGAGGTTAAGAGAAGCAAGGAACCATTGTGACCCAATGCAGGCTAACAATCTAATGATCCCTTGTGACACCAATGGGCCTAAAAGGGCCAGGGATGGATTGTTACAGCACGGGTACCAATAGAAGCAAGGATCTATTATGCCACCATGGAGGCCAAGAATCAAATGATTCATTGTGACATCAAGTGGCCTAAAAGGGCATGGGATGCATTGTGACACCACAGGGGTTAAGAGAAGCAAGGATCCATTGTGACCCAATGGAGGCTAATAATCCCAGGATCCCATTTGACACCAGGGGGCGTAAAAGGGGCAGGGATGAATTGTGACAGCATGGGGCCCAATAGAAAAAAGGAACCATTTTGACACAATGGAGGCCAAGAATCAAATGATTCATTGTGACATCAAGTGGCCTAAAAGGGCATGGGATGCATTATGACCCCACAGAAGTTAAGAGAAGCAAGGAACCATTGTGACCCAATGCAGGCTAACAATCTAATGATCCCTTGTGACACCAATGGGCCTAAAAGGGGCAGGGATGAATTGTTACAGCACGGGGACCAATAGAAGCAAGGATCTATTATGCCACCATGTAGGCCAAGAATCAAATAATTCATTGTGACATCAAGTGGCCTAAAAGGGCATGGGATGCATTGTGACACCACAGGGGTTAAGAGAAGCAAGGAACCATTGTGACCCAATGCAGGCTAACAATCTAAGAATCCCATTTGACACCAATAGGCCTAAAAGGGCCAGGGATGAATTGTGAAAGCATGGGGCCCAAGTAAAACCTGGTACAATTATGCCACCATGGAGGCCAAGAATCAAATGATTCATTGTGACATCAAGTGGCCTAAAAGGGCATGGGATGCATTGTGACACCACAGGGGTTAAGAGAAGCAAGGAACCATTGTGACCCAATGGAGGCTAATAATCCCAGGATCCCATTTGACACCAGGGGGCGTAAAAGGGCCAGGGATGAATTGTGACAGCATGGGGCCCAATAGAAACAAGGAACCATTATGACACAATGGAGGCCAAGAATCAAATGATTCATTGTGACATCATGTGGCCTAAAATGGCATGGGATGCATTGTGACACCGCAGA
Organism: Cinclus cinclus; assembly: GCF_963662255.1. Taxonomy (NCBI): domain Eukaryota; kingdom Metazoa; phylum Chordata; class Aves; order Passeriformes; family Cinclidae; genus Cinclus; species Cinclus cinclus. The sequence continues at coordinate 181,844 of NW_026912228.1, read as the reverse complement.
GGTTAAGAGAAGCAAGGAACCATTGTGACCCAATGCAGGCTAGCAATCTCATGATCCCTTGTGACGCCAATGGGCCTAAAAGGGGCAGGGATGATTTGTGAAAGCATGGGGCCCCAGTAAAACCTGGCACAATTATGCCACCATGGAGGCCAAGAATCAAATGATTCATTGTGACATCAAGTGGCCTAAAAGGGCATGGGATGCATTGTGACACCACAGAGCTTACGAGAAGCAAGGAACCATTGTGACCCAATGCAGGCTAACAATCTAAGAATCCCTTTTGACACCAGGGGGCGCAAAAGGACCACGGATGAACTCTGACAGCATGGGGAGCTATAGAAGCAAGGAACCATTATGACACCATGAAGGCCAAGAATCAAATGGTTCATTGTAAGACCAAGTGGCCTAAAAGGGCTTGGAATGCATTGTGACACCACAGAGGTTAAGAGAAGCAAGGAACCATTGTGACCCAATGCAGGCTAACAATCTAATGATCCCTTGTGGCACCAGGGGGTATAAAAAGAGCCAGGGATGGATTGTTACAGCACGGGGACCAATAGAAGCAAGGATCTATTATGCCACCGTGGAGGCCAAGAATCAAATGATTCATTGTGACATCAAGTGGCCTAAAAGGGCATGGGATGCATTGTGACACCACAGGGGTTAAGAGAAGCAAGGATCCATTGTGACCCAATGGAGGCTAATAATCCCAGGATCCCATTTGAAACCAGGGGGCGTAAAAGGGCCAGGGATGAATTGTGACAGCACGGGGACCAATAGAAACAAGGAACCATTATGACACAATGGAGGCCAAGAATCAAATGATTCATTGTGACATCAAGTGGCCTAAAAGGGCATGGGATGCATTGTGACACCACAGAGGTTAAGAGAAGCAAGGAACCATTGTGACCCAATGCAGGCTAACAATCTAAGAATCCCATTTGACACCAATAGGCCTAAAACGGCCAGGGATGAATTGTGAAAGCATGGGGCCCAAGTAAAACCTGGTACAATTATGCCACCATGGAGGCCAAGAATCAAATGATTCATTGTGACATCAAGTGGCCTAAAAGGGCATGGGATGCATTGTGACAGCACAGGGGTTAAGAGAAGCAAGGAACCATTGTGACCCAATGGAGGCTAACAATCTAATGATCCCTTGTGACACCAATGGGCCTAAAAGGGCCAGGGATGAATTGTTACAGCACGGGGACCAATAGAAGCAAGGATCTATTATGCCACCATGGAGGCCAAGAATCAAATAATTCATTGTGACATCATGTGGCCTAAAATGGCATGGGATGCATTGTGACACCACAGGGGTTAAGAGAAGCAAGGAACCATTGTGACCCAATGCAGGCTAACAATCTAAGAATCCCATTTGACACCAATAGGCCTAAAACGGCCAGGGATGAATTGTGAAAGCATGGGGCCCAAGTAAAACCTGGTACAATTATGCCACCATGGAGGCCAAGAATCAAATGATTCATTGTGACATCAAGTGGCCTAAAAGGGCATGGGATGCATTGTGACAGCACAGGGGTTAAGAGAAGCAAGGAACCATTGTGACCCAATGGAGGCTAACAATCTAATGATCCCTTGTGACACCAATGGGCCTAAAAGAGGCAGGGATGCATTGTGAAAGCATGGGGCCCAATAGAAACCTCGTACAATTACGCCACCATGGAGACCAAGAATCAAATAATTCATTTTGACATCAAGTGGCCTAAAAGGGCATGGGATGCATTGTGACAGCACAGGGGTTAAGAGAAGCAAGCAAGCATTGTGACCCAAAGGAGGCTAATAATCCCAGGATCCCATTTGACACCAGGGGGCGTAAAAGGGCCAGGGATGAATTGTGACAGCATGGGGCCCAATAGAAACAAGGAACCATTATGCCACCATGGAGGCCAAGAATCAAATGATTCATTGTGACATCAAGTGGCCTAAAAGGGCATGGGATGCATTGTGACACCACAGGGGTTATGAGAAGCAAGGAACCATTGTGACCCAATGCAGGCTAACAATCTTATGATCCCTTGTGGCACCAGGGGGTATAAAAAGAGCCAGGGATGGATTGTTACAGCACGGGGACCAATAGAAGCAAGGATCTATTATGCCACCGTGGAGGCCAAGAATCAAATGATTCATTGTGACATCAAGTGGCCTAAAAGGGCATGGGATGCATTGTGACACCACAGGGGTTAAGAGAAGCAAGGAACCATTGTGACCCAATGCAGGCTAACAATCTAATGATCCCTTGTGACACCAATGGGCCTAAAAGTGGCAGGGATGAATTGCGACAGCATGGGGCCCAAGTAAAACCTGGTACAATTATGCCACCATGGAGGCCAAGAATCAAATGATTCATTGTGACATCAAGTGGCCTAAAAGGGCATGGGATGCATTGTGACACCACAGGGGTTAAGAGAAGCAAGGATCCATTGTGACCCAATGGAGGCTAATAATCCCAGGATCCCATTTGAAACCAGGGGGCGTAAAAGGGCCAGGGATGAATTGTGACAGCATGGGGCCCAATAGAAGCAAGGAACCATTATGACACAATGGAAGCCAAGAATCAAATGATTCATTGTGACATCAAGTGACCTAAAAGGGCATGGGATGCATTGTGACACCGCAGAGGTTAAGAGAAGCAAGGAACCATTGTGACCCAATGCAGGCGAACAATCTCATGATCCCTTGTGACGCCAATGGGCCTAAAAGGGGCAGGGATGATTTGTGAAAGCATGGGGCCCCAGTAAAACCTGGCCCAATTATGCCACCATGGAGGCCAAGAATCAAATGATTCATTGTGACATCAAGTGGCCTAAAAGGGCATGGGATGCATTGTGACACCACAGAGCTTACGAGAAGCAAGGAACCATTGTGACCCAATGCAGGCTAACAATCTAAGAATCCCTTTTGACACCAGGGGGCGCAAAAAGACCACGGATGAACTCTGACAGCATGGGGAGCTATAGAAGCAAGGAACCATTATGACACCATGAAGGCCAAGAATCAAATGGTTCATTGTAAGACCAAGTGGCCTAAAAGGTCTTGGAATGCATTGTGACACCACATAGGTTAAGAGAAGCAAGGAACCATTGTGACCCAATGCAGGCTAACAATCTAATGATCCCTTGTGGCACCAGGGGGTATAAAAAGAGCCAGGGATGGATTGTTACAGCACGGGGACCAATAGAAGCAAGGATCTATTATGCCACCGTGGAGGCCAAGAATCAAATGATTCATTGTGACATCAAGTGGCCTAAAAGGGCATGGGATGCATTGTGACACCACAGGGGTTAAGAGAAGCAAGGATCCATTGTGACCCAATGGAGGCTAATAATCCCAGGATCCCATTTGACACCAGGGGGCGTAAAAGGGCCAGGGATGAATTGTGACAGCACGGGGACCAATAGAAACAAGGAAACATTATGACACCATGGAGGCCAAGAATCAAATGATTCATTGTGACATCAAGTGGCCTAAAAGGGCATGGGATGCATTGTGACACCACAGAGGTTAAGAGAAGCAAGGAACCATTGTGACCCAATGCAGGCTAACAATCTAATGATCCCTTGTGACACCAAGGGGCCTAAAAGGGCCAGGGATGAATTGTTACAGCACGGGGACCAATAGAAGCAAGGATCTATTATGCCACCATGGAGGCCAAGAATCAAATAATTCATTGTGACATCATGTGGCCTAAAATGGCATGGGATGCATTGTGACAGCACAGGGGTTAAGAGAAGCAAGGATCCATTGTGACCCAATGGAGGCTAACAATCTAATGATCCCTTGAGACACCAATGGGCCTAAAAGAGGCAGGGATGTATTGTGAAAGCATGGGGCCCAATACAAACCTCGTACAATTACGCCACCATGGAGACCAAGAATCAAATGATTCATTGTGACATCAAGTGGCCTAAAAGGGCATGGGATGCATTGTGACACCACAGGGGTTAAGAGAAGCAAGGATCCATTGTGACCCAATGGAGGCTAATAATCCCAGGATCCCATTTGAAACCAGGGGGCGTAAAAGGGCCAGGGATGAATTGTGACAGCACGGGGACCAATAGAAACAAGGAACCATTATGACACAATGGAGGCCAAGAATCAAATGATTCATTGTGACATCAAGTGGCCTAAAAGGGCATGGGATGCATTGTGACACCACAGAGGTTAAGAGAAGCAAGGAACCATTGTGACCCAATGCAGGCTAACAATCTAAGAATCCCATTTGACACCAATAGGCCTAAAACGGCCAGGGATGAATTGTGAAAGCATGGGGCCCAAGTAAAACCTGGTACAATTATGCCACCATGGAGGCCAAGAATCAAATGATTCATTGTGACATCAAGTGGCCTAAAAGGGCATGGGATGCATTGTGACAGCACAGGGGTTAAGAGAAGCAAGGAACCATTGTGACCCAATGGAGGCTAACAATCTAATGATCCCTTGTGACACCAATGGGCCTAAAAGGGCCAGGGATGAATTGTTACAGCACGGGGACCAATAGAAGCAAGGATCTATTATGCCACCATGGAGGCCAAGAATCAAATAATTCATTGTGACATCATGTGGCCTAAAATGGCATGGGATGCATTGTGACACCACAGGGGTTAAGAGAAGCAAGGAACCATTGTGACCCAATGCAGGCTAACAATCTAAGAATCCCATTTGACACCAATAGGCCTAAAACGGCCAGGGATGAATTGTGAAAGCATGGGGCCCAAGTAAAACCTGGTACAATTATGCCACCATGGAGGCCAAGAATCAAATGATTCATTGTGACATCAAGTGGCCTAAAAGGGCATGGGATGCATTGTGACAGCACAGGGGTTAAGAGAAGCAAGGAACCATTGTGACCCAATGGAGGCTAACAATCTAATGATCCCTTGTGACACCAATGGGCCTAAAAGAGGCAGGGATGCATTGTGAAAGCATGGGGCCCAATAGAAACCTCGTACAATTACGCCACCATATGGAGACCAAGAATCAAATAATTCATTTTGACATCAAGTGGCCTAAAAGGGCATGGGATGCATTGTGACAGCACAGGGGTTAAGAGAAGCAAGCAAGCATTGTGACCCAAAGGAGGCTAATAATCCCAGGATCCCATTTGACACCAGGGGGCGTAAAAGGGCCAGGGATGAATTGTGACAGCATGGGGCCCAATAGAAACAAGGAACCATTATGCCACCATGGAGGCCAAGAATCAAATGATTCATTGTGACATCAAGTGGCCTAAAAGGGCATGGGATGCATTGTGACACCACAGGGGTTATGAGAAGCAAGGAACCATTGTGACCCAATGCAGGCTAACAATCTTATGATCCCTTGTGGCACCAGGGGGTATAAAAAGAGCCAGGGATGGATTGTTACAGCACGGGGACCAATAGAAGCAAGGATCTATTATGCCACCGTGGAGGCCAAGAATCAAATGATTCATTGTGACATCAAGTGGCCTAAAAGGGCATGGGATGCATTGTGACACCACAGGGGTTAAGAGAAGCAAGGAACCATTGTGACCCAATGCAGGCTAACAATCTAATGATCCCTTGTGACACCAATGGGCCTAAAAGTGGCAGGGATGAATTGCGACAGCATGGGGCCCAAGTAAAACCTGGTACAATTATGCCACCATGGAGGCCAAGAATCAAATGATTCATTGTGACATCAAGTGGCCTAAAAGGGCATGGGATGCATTGTGACACCACAGGGGTTAAGAGAAGCAAGGATCCATTGTGACCCAATGGAGGCTAATAATCCCAGGATCCCATTTGAAACCAGGGGGCGTAAAAGGGCCAGGGATGAATTGTGACAGCACGGGGACCAATAGAAACAAGGAACCATTATGACACAATGGAGGCCAAGAATCAAATGATTCATTGTGACATCAAGTGGCCTAAAAGGGCATGGGATGCATTGTGACACCACAGAGGTTAAGAGAAGCAAGGAACCATTGTGACCCAATGGAGGCTAACAATCTAATGATCCCTTGTGACACCAATGGGCCTAAAAGGGCCAGGGATGAATAGTTACAGCACGGGGACCAATAGAAGCAAGGATCTATTATGCCACCATGGAGGCCAAGAATCAAATGATTCATTGTGACATCATGTGGCCTAAAATGGCATGGGATGCATTGTGACACCACAGGGGTTAAGAGAAGCAAGGAACCATTGTGACCCAATGCAGGCTAACAATCTAAGAATCCCATTTGACACCAATAGGCCTAAAACGGCCAGGGATGAATTGTGAAAGCATGGCGCCCAAGTAAAACCTGGTACAATTATGCCACCATGGAGGCCAAGAATCAAATGATTCATTGTGACATCAAGTGGCCTAAAAGGGCATGGGATGCATTGTGACAGCACAGGGGTTAAGAGAAGCAAGGAACCATTGTGACCCAATGGAGGCTAACAATCTAATGATCCCTTGTGACACCAATGGGCCTAAAAGAGGCAGGGATGCATTGTGAAAGCATGGGGCCCAATAGAAACCTCGTACAATTACGCCACCATGGAGACCAAGAATCAAATAATTCATTGTGACATCAAGTGGCCTAAAAGGGCATGGGATGCATTGTGACAGCACAGGGGTTAAGAGAAGCAAGCAAGCATTGTGACCCAAAGGAGGCTAATAATCCCAGGATCCCATTTGACACCAGGGGGCGTAAAAGGGCCAGGGATGAATTGTGACAGCATGGGGCCCAATAGAAACAAGGAACCATTATGCCACCATGGAGGCCAAGAATCAAATGATTCATTGTGACATCAAGTGGCCTAAAAGGGCATGGGATGCATTGTGACACCACAGGGGTTAAGAGAAGCAAGGAACCATTGTGACCCAATGCAGGCTAACAATCTTATGATCCCTTGTGGCACCAGGGGGTATAAAAAGAGCCAGGGATGGATTGTTACAGCACGGGGACCAATAGAAGCAAGGATCTATTATGCCACCGTGGAGGCCAAGAATCAAATGATTCATTGTGACATCAAGTGGCCTAAAAGGGCATGGGATGCATTGTGACACCACAGGGGTTAAGAGAAGCAAGGAACCATTGTGACCCAATGCAGGCTAACAATCTAATGATCCCTTGTGACACCAATGGGCCTAAAAGTGGCAGGGATGAATTGCGACAGCATGGGGCCCAAGTAAAACCTGGTACAATTATGCCACCATGGAGGCCAAGAATCAAATGATTCATTGTGACATCAAGTGGCCTAAAAGGGCATGGGATGCATTGTGACACCACAGGGGTTAAGAGAAGCAAGGAACCATTGTGACCCAATGCAGGCTAACAATCTAAGAATCCCATTTGACACCAATAGCCCTAAAAGGGCCAGGGATGAATTGTGAAAGCATGGGGCCCAAGTAAAACCTGGTACAATTATGCCACCATGGAGGCCAAGAATCAAATGATTCATTGTGACATCAAGTGGCCTAAAAGGGCATGGGATGCATTGTGACACCACAGGGGTTAAGAGAAGCAAGGATCCATTGTGACCCAATGGAGGCTAATAATCCCAGGATCCCATTTGACACCAGGGTGCGTAAAAGGGCCAGGGATGAATTGTGACAGCATGGGGCCCAATAGAAACAAGGAACCATTATGACACAATGGAAGCCAAGAATCAAATGATTCATTGTGACATCAAGTGACCTAAAAGGGCATGGGATGCATTGTGACACCGCAGAGGTTAAGAGAAGCAAGGAACCATTGTGACCCAATGCAGGCGAACAATCTCATGATCCCTTGTGACGCCAATGGGCCTAAAAGGGGCAGGGATGATTTGTGAAAGCATGGGGCCCCAGTAAAACCTGGCCCAATTATGCCACCATGGAGGCCAAGAATCAAATGATTCATTGTGACATCAAGTGGCCTAAAAGGGCATGGGATGCATTGTGACACCACAGAGCTTACGAGAAGCAAGGAACCATTGTGACCCAATGCAGGCTAACAATCTAAGAATCCCTTTTGACACCAGGGGGCGCAAAAAGACCACGGATGAACTCTGACAGCATGGGGAGCTATAGAAGCAAGGAACCATTATGACACCATGAAGGCCAAGAATCAAATGGTTCATTGTAAGACCAAGTGGCCTAAAAGGTCTTGGAATGCATTGTGACACCACATAGGTTAAGAGAAGCAAGGAACCATTGTGACCCAATGCAGGCTAACAATCTAATGATCCCTTGTGGCACCAGGGGGTATAAAAAGAGCCAGGGATGGATTGTTACAGCACGGGGACCAATAGAAGCAAGGATCTATTATGCCACCGTGGAGGCCAAGAATCAAATGATTCATTGTGACATCAAGTGGCCTAAAAGGGCATGGGATGCATTGTGACACCACAGGGGTTAAGAGAAGCAAGGATCCATTGTGACCCAATGGAGGCTAATAATCCCAGGATCCCATTTGACACCAGGGGGCGTAAAAGGGCCAGGGATGAATTGTGACAGCACGGGGACCAATAGAAACAAGGAAACATTATGACACCATGGAGGCCAAGAATCAAATGATTCATTGTGACATCAAGTGGCCTAAAAGGGCATGGGATGCATTGTGACACCACAGAGGTTAAGAGAAGCAAGGAACCATTGTGACCCAATGCAGGCTAACAATCTAATGATCCCTTGTGACACCAAGGGGCCTAAAAGGGCCAGGGATGAATTGTTACAGCACGGGGACCAATAGAAGCAAGGATCTATTATGCCACCATGGAGGCCAAGAATCAAATAATTCATTGTGACATCATGTGGCCTAAAATGGCATGGGATGCATTGTGACAGCACAGGGGTTAAGAGAAGCAAGGATCCATTGTGACCCAATGGAGGCTAACAATCTAATGATCCCTTGAGACACCAATGGGCCTAAAAGAGGCAGGGATGTATTGTGAAAGCATGGGGCCCAATACAAACCTCGTACAATTACGCCACCATGGAGACCAAGAATCAAATAATTCATTGTGACATCATGTGGCCTAAAAGGGCATGGGATGCATTGTGACAGCACAGGGGTTAAGAGAAGCAAGGATCCATTGTGACCCAATGCAGGCTAATAATCCCAGGATCCCATTTGACACCAGGGGGCGTAAAAGGGCCAGGGATGAATTGTGACAGCATGGGGCCCAATAGAAACAAGGAACCATTATGCCACCATGGAGGCCAAGAATCAAATGATTCATTGTGACATCAAGTGGCCTAAAAGGGCATGGGATGCATTGTGACACCACAGAGGTTAAGAGAAGCAAGGAACCATTGTGACCCAATGCAGGCTAACAATCTAATGATCCCTTGTGACACCAATGGGCCTAAAAGTGGCAGGGATGAATTGCGACAGCATGGGGCCCAAGTAAAACCTGGTACACTTATGCCACCATGGAGGCCAAGAATCAAATGATTCATTGTGACATCAAGTGGCCTAAAAGGGCATGGGATGCATTGTGACACCACAGGGGTTAAGAGAAGCAAGGAACCATTGTGACCCAATGGAGGCTAATAATCCCAGGATCCCATTTGACACCAGGGGGCGTAAAAGGGCCAGGGATGAATTGTGACAGCATGGGGCCCAATAGAAACAAGGAACCATTATGCCACCATGGAGGCCAAGAATCAAATGATTCATTGTGACATCAAGTGGCCTAAAAGGGCATGGGATGCATTGTGACACCGCAGAGGTTAAGAGAAGCAAGGAATCATTGTGACCCAATGCAGGCTAGCAATCTCATGATCCCTTGTGACGCCAATGGGCCTAAAAGGGGCAGGGATGATTTGTGAAAGCATGGGGCCCCATTAAAACCTGGTACAATTATGCCACCATGGAGGCCAAGAATCAAATAATTCATTGTGACATCAAGTGGCCTAAAAGGGCATGGGATGCATTGTGACACCACAGAGGTTAAGAGAAGCAAGGAACCATTGTGACCCAATGCAGGCTAACAATCTAAGAATCCCTTTTGACACCAGGGGGCGCAAAAGGACCACGGATGAACTCTGACAGCATGGGGAGCTATAGAAGCAAGGAACCATTATGACACCATGAAGGCCAAGAATCAAATGGTTCATTGTAAGACCAAGTGGCCTAAAAGGGCTTGGAATGCATTGTGACACCACAGAGGTTAAGAGAAGCAAGGAACCATTGTGACCCAGTGCAGGCTAACAATCTAATGATCCCTTGTGGCACCAGGGGGTATAAAAAGAGCCAGGGATGGATTGTTACAGCACGGGGACCAATAGAAGCAAGGATCTATTATGCCACCGTGGAGGCCAAGAATCAAATGATTCATTGTGACATCAAGTGGCCTAAAAGGGCATGGGATGCATTGTGACAGCACAGGGGTTAAGAGAAGCAAGCATCCATTGTGACCCAATGGAGGCTAACAATCTAATGATCCCTTTTGACACCAATGGGCCTAAAAGGGGCAGGGATGTATTGTGAAAGCATGGGGCCCAATGAAAACCTGGTACAATTACGCCACCATGGAGGCCAAGAATCAAATGATTCATTGTGACATCAAGTGGCCTAAAAGGGCATGGGATGCATTGTGACACCACAGGGGTTAAGAGAAGCAAGGCACCATTGTGACCCAATGCAGGCTAACAATCTAAGAATCCCTTTTGACACCAGGGGGCGCAAAAGGACCACGGATGGACTCTGACGGCATGGGGACCTATGGAAGCAAGGAATCATTATGACACCATGAAGGCCAAGAATCAAATGGTTCATTGTAAGACCAAGTGGCCTAAAAGTGCATGGGATGCATTGTGACACCACAGAGGTTAAGAGAAGCAAGGAACCATTGTGACCCAATGCAGGCTAACAATCTAATGATCCCTTGTGGCACCAGGTGGGAATAAAAAGGGCCAGGGATGAATTGTGACAGCATGGGGCCCAATAGAAACAAGGAACCATTTTGACACAATGGAGGCCAAGAATCAAATGATTCATTGTGACATCAAGTGGCCTAAAAGGGCATGGGATGCATTGTGACACCACAGAGGTTAAGAGAAGCAAGGAACCATTGTGACCCAATGCAGGCTAACAATCTAATGATCCCTTGTGGCACCAATGGGCCTAAAAGGGGCAGGGATGAATTGTTACAGCACGGGGACCAATAGAAGCAAGGATCTATTATGCCACCATGGAGGCCAAGAATCAAATAATTCATTGTGACATCAAGTGGCCTAAAAGGGCATGGGATGCATTGTGACACCACAGAGGTTAAGAGAAGCAAGGAACCATTGTGACCCAATGCAGGCTAACAATTTAAGAATCCCTTTTGACACCAGGGGGCGCAAAAGGACCACGGATGGACTCTGACAGCATGGGGACCTATAGAAGCAAGGAATCATTATGACACCATGAAGGCCAAGAATCAAATGGTTCATTGAAAGACCAAGTGGCCTAAAAGGGCTTGGAATGCATTGTGACACCACAGAGGTTAAGAGAAGCAAGGAACCATTGTGACCCAATGCAGGCTAACAATCTAATGATCCCTTGTGGCACCAGGGGGTATAAAAAGGGCCAGGGATGGATTGTTACAGCACGGGTACCAATAGAAGCAAGGATCTATTATGCCACCATGGAGGCCAAGAATCAAATGATTCATTGTGACATCAAGTGGCCTAAAAGGGCATGGGATGCATTGTGACACCACAGGGGTTAAGAGAAGCAAGGATCCATTGTGACCCAATGGAGGCTAATAATCCCAGGATCCCATTTGACACCAGGGGGCGTAAAAGGGCCAGGGATGAATTGTGACAGCATGGGGCCCAATAGAAAAAAGAAACCATTTTGACACAATGGAGGCCAAGAATCAAATGATTCATTGTGACATCAAGTGGCCTAAAAGGGCATGGGATGCATTATGACACCACAGAGGTTAAGAGAAGCAAGGAACCATTGTGACCCAATGGAGGCTAACAAACTAATAATCCCTTTTGACACCAATGGGCCTAAAAGGAGCAGGGATGTATCGTGAAAGCATGGGGCCCAATGAAAAGCTGGTACAATTACGCCACCATGGAGGCCAAGAATCAAATGATTCATTGTGACATCAAGTGGCCTAAAAGGGCATGGGATGCATTGTGACACCACAGGGGTTAAGAGAAGAAAGGAACCATTGTGACCCAAGGCAGGCTAACAATCTAAGAATCCCTTTTGACACCAGGGGGCGAAAAAGGACCACGGATGAACTCTGACAGCATGGGGACCTATAGAAGCAAGGAACCATTATGACACCATGAAGGCCAAGAGTCTAATGGTTCATTGTAAGACCAAGTGGCCTAAAAGGGCTTGGAATGCATTGTGACACCACAGAGGTTAAGAGAAGCAAGGAACCATTGTGACCCAATCCAGGCTAACAATCTAATGATCCCTTGTGGCACCAGGGGGTATAAAAAGAGCCAGGGATGGATTGCTACAGCACGGGGACCAATAGAAGCAAGGATCTATTATGCCACCGTGGAGGCCAAGAATCAAATGATTCATTGTGACATCAAGTGACCTAAAAGGGCATGGGATGCATTGTGACACCACAGAGGTTAAGAGAAGCAAGGAACCATTGTGACCCAATGCAGGCTAACAATCTAATGATCCCTTGTGACACCAATGGGCCTAAAAGGACCAGGGATGAATTGTGACAGCACGGGGACCAATAGAAACAAGGAACCATTATGCCACCATGGAGGCCAAGAATCAAATAATTCATTGTGACATCAAGTGGCCTAAAAGGGCATGGGATGCATTGTGACACCACAGAGGTTAAGAGAAGCAAGGAACCATTGTGACCCAATGGAGGCTAACAATCTAATGATCCCTTGTGACACCAATGGGCCTAAAAGGGCCAGGGATGAATTGTTACAGCACGGGGACCAATAGAAGCAAGGATCTATTATGCCACCATGGAGGCCAAGAATCAAATAATTCATTGTGACATCATGTGGCCTAAAAGGGCTTGGGATGCATTGTGACAGCACAGGGGTTAAGAGAAGCAAGGATCCATTGTGACCCAATGCAGGCTAACAATCTAATGATCCCTTGTGACATGAATGGGCCTAAAAGGGGCAGGGATGTATTGTGAAAGCATGGGGCCCAATAGAAACCTCGTACAATTACTCCAACATGGAGGCCAAGAATCAAATGATTCATTGTGACATCAGGTGGCCTAAAAGGGCATGGGATGCATTGTGACACCACAGGGGTTAAGAGAAGCAAGGAACCATTGTGACCCAATGAAGGCTAACAATCTAAGAATCCCTTTTGACACCAGGGGGCGCAAAAGGACCACGGATGGACTCTGACAGCATGGGGACCTATAGAAGCAAGGAACCATTATGACACCATGAAGGCCAAGAATCAAATGGTTCATTGTAAGACCAAGTGGCCTAAAAGGGCTTGGAATGCATTGTGACACCACAGAGGTTAAGAGAAGCAAGGAACCATTGTGACCCAATGCAGGCTAACAATCTAATGATCCCTTGTGGCACCAGGGGGTATAAAAAGGGCCAGGGATGGATTGTTACAGCACGGGTACCAATAGAAGCAAGGATCTATTAGGCCACCATGGAGGCCAAGAATCAAATGATTCATTGTGACATCAAGTGGCCTAAAAGGGCATGGGATGCATTGTGACACCACAGGGGTTAAGAGAAGCAAGGAACCATTGTGACCCAATGCAGGCTAACAATCTAAGAATCCCTTTTGACACCAGGGGGCGTAAAAGGGGCAGGGATGAATTGTGACGGCATGGGGCCCATTAGAATCAAGGAACCATTATCACACCAAGGAGGCCAAGAATCAAATTATTCATTGTGACATCAAGTGGCCTAAAAGGGCATGGGATGCATTGTGACAGCACAGGGGTTAAGAGAAGCAAGCATCCATTGTGACCCAATGGAGGCTAACAATCTAATGATCCCTTTTGACACCAATGGGCCTAAAAGGTGCAGGGATGTATTGTGAAAGCATGGGGCCCAATTAAAATCTGGTACAATTATGCCACCATGGAGGCCAAGAATCAAATGATTCATTGTGACATTAAGTGGCCTAAAAGGGCATGGGATGCATTGTGACAGCACAGGGGTTAAGAGAAGCAAGGCACCATTGTGACCCAATGCAGGCTAACAATCTAAGAATCCCTTTTGACACCAGGGGGCGAAAAAGGACCACGGATGAACTCTGACAGCATGGGGACCTATAGAAGCAAGGAACCATTATGACACCATGAAGGCCTAAAATCAAATGGTTCATTGTAAGACCAAGTGGCCTAAAAGGGCTTGGAATGCATTGTGACACCACAGAGGTTAAGAGAAGCAAGGAACCATTGTGACCCAATGCAGGCTAACAATCTAATGATCCCTTGTGGCACCAGGTGGGAATAAAAAGGGCCAGGGATGAATTGTGACAGCATGGGGCCCAATAGAAACAAGGAACCATTTTGACACAATGGAGGCCAAGAATCAAATGATTCATTGTGACATCATGTGGCCTAAAAGGGCATGGGATGCATTGTGACACCACAGAGGTTAAGAGAAGCAAGGAACCATTGTGACCCAATGCAGGCTAACAATCTAATGATCCCTTGTGGCACCAATGGGCCTAAAAGGGGCAGGGATGAATTGTTACAGCACGGGGACCAATAGAAGCAAGGATCTATTATGCCACCATGGAGGCCAAGAATCAAATGATTCATTGTGACATCAAGTGGCCTAAAAGGGCATGGGATGCATTGTGACAGCACAGGGGTTAAGAGAAGCAAGGAACCATTGTGACCCAATGCAGGCTAACAATTTAAGAATCCCTTTTGACACCAGGGGGCGCAAAAGGACCACGGATGGACTCTGACAGCATGGGGACCTATAGAAGCAAGGAACCATTATGACACCATGAAGGCCAAGAATCAAATGGTTCATTGTAAGACCAAGTGGCCTAAAAGGGCTTGGAATGCATTGTGACACCACAGAGGTTAAGAGAAGCAAGGAACCATTGTGACCCAATGCAGGCTAACAATCTAATGATCCCTTGTGGCACCAGGGGGTATAAAAAGGGCCAGGGATGGATTGTTACAGCACGGGTACCAATAGAAGCAAGGATCTATTATGCCACCATGGAGGCCAAGAATCAAATGATTCATTGTGACATCAAGTGGCCTAAAAGGGGATGGGATGCATTGTGACAGCACAGGGGTTAAGAGAAGCAAGGATCCATTGTGACCCAATGGAGGCTAATAATCCCAGGATCCCATTTGACACCAGGGGGCGTAAAAGGGGCAGGGATGAATTGTGACAGCATGGGGCCCAATAGAAAAAAGGAACCATTATGACACCATGGAGGCCAAGATTCAAATGATTCATTGTGACATCAAGTGGCCTAAAAGGGCATGGGATGCATTGTGACAGCACAGGGGTTAAGAGAAGCAAGGATCCATTGTGACCCAATGGAGGCTAACAATCTAATGATCCCTTGTGACACCAATGGGCCTAAAAGAGGCAGGAATGCATTGTGAAAGCATGGGGCCCAATAGAAACCTCGTACAATTACGCCACCATGGAGACCAAGAATCAAATAATTCATTGTGACATCAAGTGGCCTAAAAGGGCATGGGATGCATTGTGACAGCACAGGGGTTAAGAGAAGCAAGGATCCATTGTGACCCAATGGAGGCTAACAATCTAATAATCCCTTTTGACACCAATGGGCCTAAAAGGACCAGGGATGTATTGTGAAAGCATGGGGCCCAATGAAAACCTGGTACAATTACGCCACCATGGAGGCCAAGAATCAAATGATTCATTGTGACATCAAGTGGCCTAAAAGGGCATGGGATGCATTGTGACACCACAGGGGTTAAGAGAAAAAAGGAACCATTGTGACCCAATGCAGGCTAACAATCTAAGAATCCCTTTTGACACCAGGGGGCGCAAAAGGACCACGGATGAACACTGACAGCATGGGGACCTATAGAAGCAAGGAACCATTATGACACCATGAAGGCCAAGAATCTAATGGTTCATTGTAAGACCAAGTGGCCTAAAAGGGCTTGGAATGCATTGTGACACCACAGAGGTTAAGAGAAGCAAGGAACCATTGTGACCCATTGCAGGCTAACAATCTAATGATCCCTTGTGACACCAATGGGCCTAAAAGGTCCAGGGATGAATTGTGACAGCACGGGGACCAATAGAAACAAGGAACCATTATGCCACCATGGAGGCCAAGAATCAAATGATTCATTGTGACATCAAGTGGCCTAAAAGGGCATGGGATGCATTGTGACACCACAGAGGTTAAGAGAAGCAAGGAACCATTGTGACCCAATGGAGGCTAACAATCTAATGATCCCTTGTGACACCAATGGGCCTAAAAGGGCCAGGGATGAATTGTTACAGCACGGGGACCAATAGAAGCAAGGATCTATTATGCCACCATGGAGGCCAAGAATCAAATAATTCATTGTGACATCATGTGGCCTAAAATGGCATGGGATGCATTGTGACAGCACAGGGGTTAAGAGAAGCAAGGATCCATTGTGACCCAATGCAGGCTAACAATCTAATGATCCCTTGTGACACCAATGGGCCTAAAAGAGGCAGGGATGCATTGTGAAAGCATGGGGCCCAATAGAAACCTCGTACAATTACGCCACCATGGAGACCAAGAATCAAATAATTCATTGTGACATCATGTGGCCTAAAAGGGCATGGGATGCATTGTGACAGCACAGGGGTTAAGAGAAGCAAGGATCCATTGTGACCCAATGCAGGCTAACAATCTAATGATCCCTTGTGACATGAATGGGCCTAAAAGGGGCAGGGATGTATTGTGAAAGCATGGGGCCCAATAGAAACCTCGTACAATTACTCCACCATGGAGGCCAAGAATCAAATGATTCATTGTGACATCAGGTGGCCTAAAAGGGCATGGGATGCATTGTGACACCACAGGGGTTAAGAGAAGCAAGGAACCATTGTGACCCAATGAAGTCTAACAATCTAAGAATCCCTTTTGACACCAGGGGGCGCAAAAGGACCACGAATGAACCTTGACAGCATGGGGACCTATAGAAGCAAGGAACCATTATGACACCATGAAGGCCAAGAATCTAATGGTTCATTGTAAGACCAAGTGGCCTAAAAGGGCTTGGAATGCATTGTGACACCACAGAGGTTAAGAGAAGCAAGGAACCATTGTGACCCATTGCAAGCTAACAATCTAATGATCCCTTGTGACACCAATGGGCCTAAAAGGTCCAGGGATGAATTGTGACAGCACGGGGACCAATAGAAACAAGGAACCATTATGCCACCATGGAGGCCAAGAATCAAATGATTCATTGTGACATCAAGTGGCCTAAAAGGGCATGGGATGCATTGTGACACCACAGAGGTTAAGAGAAGCAAGGAACCATTGTGACCCAATGCAGGCGAACAATCCAATGATCCCTTGTGACACCAATGGGCCTAAAAGGTCCAGGGATGAATTGTGACAGCACGGGGACCAATAGAAACAAGGAACCATTATGCCACCATGGAGGCCAAGAATCAAATGATTCATTGTGACATCAAGTGGCCTAAAAGGGCATGGGATGCATTGTGACACCACAGAGGTTAAGAGAAGCAAGGAACCATTGTGACCCAATGCAGGCGAACAATCTAATGATCCCTTGTGACACCAAAGGGCCTAAAACGGCCCAGGATGGATTGTTACAGCACGGGGACCAATAGAAGCAAGGACCTATTATGCCACCATGGAGGCCAAGAATCAAATAATTCATTGTGACATCATGTGGCCTAAAATGGCATGGGATGCATTGTGACAGCACAGGGGTTAAGAGAAGCAAGGATCCATTGTGACCCAATGGAGGCTAACAATCTAATGATCCCTTATGACACAAATGGGCCTAAAAGAGGCAGGGATGCATTGTGAAAGCATGGGGCCCAATAGAAACCTCGTACAATTACGCCACCATGGAGACCAAGAATCAAATAATTCATTGTGACATCATGTGGCCTAAAAGGGCATGGGATGCATTGTGACAGCACAGGGGTTAAGAGAAGCAAGGATCCATTGTGACCCAATGAAGGCTAACAATCTAAGAATCCCTTTTAACACCAGGGGGCGCAAAAGGACCACGAATGAACCTTGACAGCATGGGGACCTATAGAAGCAAGGAACCATTATGACACCATGAAGGCCAAGAATCAAATGGTTCATTGTGACATCAAGTGGCCTAAAAGGGCTTGGAATGCATTGTGACACCACAGAGGTTAAGAGAAGAAAGGAACCATTGAGACCCAATGCAGGCTAACAATCTAATGATCCCTTGTGGCACCAGGGGGTATAAAAAGGGCCAGGGATGGATTGTTACAGCACGGGGACCAATAGAAGCAAGGATCTATTATGCCACTGTGGAGGCCAAGAATCAAATGATTCATTGTGACATCAGGTGGCCTAAAAGGGCATGGGATGCATTGTGACAGCACAGAGGTTAAGAGAAGCAAGGAACCACTGTGATCCAATGCAGGCTTTACAATCTAAGAATCCCTTTTGACACCAGGGGCCGTAAAAGGGGCAGGGATGAATTGTGACAGCATGGGGCCCATTAGAATCAAGGAACCATTATCACACCAAGGAGGCCAAGAATCAAATTATTCATTGTGACATCAAGTGGCCTAAAAGGGCATGGGATGCATTGTGACACCACAGGGGTTAAGAGAAGCAAGGATACATTGTGACCCAATGGAGGCTAATAATCCCAGGATCCCATTTGACACCAGGGGGCGTAAAAGGGCCAGGGATGAATTGTGACAGCATGGAGCCCAATACAAACAAGGAACCATTATGACACCATGGAGGCCAAGAATCAAATGATTCATTGTGACATCAAGTGGCCTAAAAGGGCATGGGATGCATTGTGACACCACAGGGGGTAAGAGAAGCAAGGAACCATTGTGACCCAATGCAGGCGAACAATCTAATGATCCCTTGTGACACCAAAGGGCCTAAAAGGGCCCGGGATGGATTGTTACAGCAGGGGGACCAATGGAAGCAAGGATCTATTATGCCACCGTGGAGACCAAGAATCAAATGATTCATTGTGACATCAAGTGGCCTAAAAGGGCATGGGATGCATTGTGACAGCACAGGGGTTAAGAGAAGCAAGGATCCATTGTGACCCAATGGAGGCTAACAATCTAATGATCCCTTTTGACACCAATGGGCCTAAAAGGGGCAGGGATGTATTGTGAAAGCATGGGGCCCAATGAAAACCTCGTACAATTACGCCACCATGGAGGCCAAGAATCAAATGATTCATTGTGACATCAAGTGGCCTAAAAGGGCATGGGATGCATTGTGACACCACAGGGGTTAAGAGAAGCAAGGCACCATTGTGACCCAATGCAGGCTAACAATCTAAGAATCCCTTTTGACACCAGGGGGCGCAAAAGGACCACGGATGGACTCTGACAGCATGGGGACCTATAGAAGCAAGGAATCATTATGACACCATGAAGGCCAAGAATCAAATGGTTCATTGTAAGACCAAGTGGCCTAAAAGGGCTTGGAATGCATTGTGACACCACAGAGGTTAAGAGAAGCAAGGAACCATTGTGACACAATGCAGGCTAACAATCTAATGATCCCTTGTGGCACCAGGTGGGAATAAAAAGGGCCAGGGATGAATTGTGACAGCATGGGGTCCAATAGAAACAAGGAACCATTTTGACACAATGGAGGCCAAGAATCAAATGATTCATTGTGACATCATGTGGCCTAAAAGGGCATGGGATGCATTGTGACACCACAGAGGTTAAGAGAAGCAAGGAACCAATGTGACCCAATGCAGGCTAACAATCTAATGATCCCTTGTGGCACCAATGGGCCTAAAAGGGGCAGGGATGAATTGTTACAGCACGGGGACCAATAGAAGCAAGGATCTATTATGCCACCATGGAGGCCAAGAATCAAATAATTCATTGTGACATCAAGTGGCCTAAAAGGGCATGGGATGCATTGTGACAGCACAGGGGTTAAGAGAAGCAAGGAACCATTGTGACCCAATGCAGGCTAACAATCTAAGAATCCCTTTTGACACCAGGGGGCGCAAAAGGACCACGGATGGACTCTGACAGCATGGGGACCTATAGAAGCAAGGAACCATTATGACACCATGAAGGCCAAGAATCAAATGGTTCATTGTAAGACCAAGTGGCCTAAAAGGGCTTGGAATGCATTGTGACACCACAGAGGTTAAGAGAAGCAAGGAACCATTGTGACCCAATGCAGGCTAACAATCTAATGATCCCTTGTGGCACCAGGGGGTATAAAAAGGGCCAGGGATGGATTGTTACAGCACGGGTACCAATAGAAGCAAGGATCTATTATGCCACCATGGAGGCCAAGAATCAAATGATTCATTGTGACATCAAGTGGCCTAAAAGGGCATGGGATGCATTGTGACACCACAGGGGTTAAGAGAAGCAAGGATCCATTGTGACCCAATGGAGGCTAATAATCCCAGGATCCCATTTGACACCAGGGGGCGTAAAAGGGCCAGGGATGAATTGTGACAGCATGGGGCCCAATAGAAACAAGGAACCATTTTGACACAATGGAGGCCAAGAATCAAATGATTCATTGTGACATCAAGTGGCCTAAAAGGGCATGGGATGCATTATGACACCACAGGGGATAAGAGAAGCAAGGAACCATTGTGACCCAATGCAGGCTAACAATCTAATGATCCCTTGTGACACCAATGGGCCTAAAAGGGGCAGGGATGAATTGTTACAGCACGGGGACCAATAGAAGCAAGGATCTATTATGCCACCATGGAGGCCAAGAATCAAATAATTCATTGTGACATCAAGTGGCCTAAAAGGGCATGGGATGCATTGTGACAGCACAGGGGTTAAGAGAAGCAAGGATCCATTGTGACCCAATGGAGGCTAACAATCTAATAATCCCTTTTGACACCAATGGGCCTAAAAGGAGCAGGGATGTATTGTGAAAGCATGGGGCCCAATGAAAACCTGGTACAATTACGCCACCATGGAGGCCAAGAATCAAATGATTCATTGTGACATCAAGTGGCCTAAAAGGGCATGGGATGCATTGTGACACCACAGGGGTTAAGAGAAGAAAGGAACCATTGTGACCCAATGCAGGCTAACAATCTAAGAATCCCTTTTGGCACCAGGGGGCGCAAAAGGACCACGGATGAACACTGACAGCAAGGGGAGCTATAGAAGCAAGGAACCATTATGACACCATGAAGGCCAAGAATCTAATGGTTCATTGTAAGACCAAGTGGCCTAAAAGGGCTTGGAATGCATTGTGACACCACAGAGGTTAAGAGAAGCAAGGAACCATTGTGACCCAATCCAGGCTAACAATCTAATGATCCCTTGTGGCACCAGGGGGTATAAAAAGAGCCAGGGATGGATTGTTACAGCACGGGGACCAATGGAAGCAAGGATCTATTATGCCACCGTGGAGGCCAAGATTCAAATGATTCATTCTGACATCAAGTGGCCTAAAAGGGCATGGGATGCATTGTGACACCACAGAGGTTAAGAGAAGCAAGGAACCATTGTGACCCATTGCAGGCTAACAATCTAATGATCCCTTGTGAGACCAATGGGCCTAAAAGGTCCAGGGATGAATTGTGACAGCACGGGGACCAATAGAATCAAGGAACCATTATGCCACCATGGAGGCCAAGAATCAAATGATTCATTGTGACATCAAGTGGCCTAAAAGGGCATGGGATGCATTGTGACACCACAGAGGTTAAGAGAAGCAAGGAACCATTGTGACCCAATGCAGGCTAACAATCTAATGATCCCTTGTGACACCAATGGGCCTAAAAGGGCCAGGGATGAATTGTTACAGCACGGGGACCAATAGAAGCAAGGATCTATTATGCCACCATGGAGGCCAAGAATCAAATAATTCATTGTGACATCATGTGCCCTAAAATGGCATGGGATGCATTGTGACACCACAGGGGTTAAGAGAAGCAAGGATCCATTGTGACCCAATGGAGGCTAACAATCTAATGATCCCTTGTGACACCAATGGCCTAAAAGAGGCAGGGATGCATTGTGAAAGCATGGGGCCCAATAGAAACCTCGTACAATTACGCCACCATGGAGACCAAGAATCAAATAATTCATTGTGACATCATGTGGCCTAAAAGGGCATGGGATGCATTGTGACAGCACAGGGGTTAAGAGAAGCAAGGAACCACTGTGATCCAATGCAGGCTAACAATCTAAGAATCCCTTGGACACCTAGGGGCCGTAAAAGGGGCAGGGATGAATTGTGACAGCATGGGGCCCATTAGAATCAAGGAACCATTATCACACCAAGGAGGCCAAGAATCAAATTATTCATTGTGACATCAAGTGGCCTAAAAGGGCATGGGATGCATTGTGACAGCACAGGGGTTAAGAGAAGCAAGGATCCATTGTGACCCAATGGAGGCTAACAATCTAATGATCCCTTTTGGCACCAATGGGCCTAAAAGAGGCAGGGATGTATTGCGAAATCATGGGGCCCAATTAAAATCTGGTACAATTATGCCACCATGGAGGCCAAGAATCAAATGATTCATTGTGACATTAAGTGGCCTAAAAGGGCATGGGATGCATTGTGACACCACAGGGGTTAAGAGAAGCAAGGCACCATTGTGACCCAATGCAGGCTAACAATCTAAGAATCCCTTTTGACACCAGGGGGCGAAAAAGGACCACGGATGAACTCTGACAGCATGGGGACCTATAGAAGCAAGGAACCATTATGCCACCATGGAGGCCAAGAATCAAATGATTCATTGTGACATCAAGTGGCCTAAAAGGTTTGGAATGCATTGTGACACCACACAGGTTAAGAGAAGCAAGGAACCATTGTGACCCAATGCAGGCTAACAATCTAATGATCCCTTGTGGCACCAGGGGGTATAAAAAGGGCCAGGGATGGATTGTTACAGCCTAGGACCAATAGAAGCAAGGATCTATTATGCCACCGTGTAGGCCAAGAATCAAATGATTCATTGTGACATCAGGTGGCCTAAAAGGGCATGGGATGCATTGTGGCACCACAGGGGTTAAGAGAAGCAAGGAACCATTGTGACCCAATGCAGGCTAACAATCTAAGAATCCCTTTTGACACCAGGGGGCGCAAAAGGACCACGAATGAACCTTGACAGCATGGGGACCTATAGAAGCAAGGAACCATTATGACACCATGAAGGCCAAGAATCAAATGGTTCATTGTAAGACCAAGTGGCCTAAAAGGGCTTGGAATGCATTGTGACACCACAGAGGTTAAGAGAAGCAAGGAACCATTGAGACCCAATGCAGGCTAACAATCTAATGATCCCTTGTGGCGCCAGGGGGTATAAAAAGGGCCAGGGATGGATTGTTACAGCACGGGGACCAATAGAGGCAAGGATCTATTATGCCACTGTGGAGGCCAAGAATCAAATGATTAATTGTGACATCAAGTGGCCTAAAAGGGCATGGGATGCATTGTGACAGCACAGGGGTTAAGAGAAGCAAGGAACCACTGTGATCCAATGCAGGCTAACAATCTAAGAATCCCTTTTGACACCTAGGGGCCGTAAAAGGGGCAGGGATGAATTGTGACAGCATGGGGCCCATTAGAATCAAGGAACCATTATCACACCAAGGAGGCCAAGAATCAAATTATTCATTGTGACATCAAGTGGCCTAAAAGGGCATGGGATGCATTGTGACAGCACAGGGGTTAAGAGAAGCAAGGATCCATTGTGACCCAATGGAGGCTAACAATCTAATGATCCCTTTTGACACCAATGGGCCTAAAAGGTGCAGGGATGTATTGCGAAAGCATGGGGCCCAATTAAAATCTGGTACAATTATGCCACCATGGAGGCCAAGAATCAAATGATTCATTGTGACATTAAGTGGCCTAAAAGGGCATGGGATGCATTGTGACACCACAGGGGTTAAGAGAAGCAAGGCACCATTGTGACCCAATGCAGGCTAACAATCTAAGAATCCCTTTTGACACCAGGGGGCGAAAAAGGACCACGGATGAACTCTGACAGCATGGGGACCTATAGAAGCAAGGAACCATTATGACACCATGAAGGCCTAAAATCAAATGGTTCATTGTAAGACCAAGTGGCCTAAAAGGTTTGGAATGCATTGTGACACCACAGAGGTTAAGAGAAGCAAGGAACCATTGTGACCCAATGCAGGCTAACAATCTAATGATCCCTTGTGGCACCAAGGGGTATAAAAAGGGCCAGGGATGAATTGTTACAGCACGGGGACCAATAGAAGCAAGGATCTATTATGCCACCGTGTAGGCCAAGAATCAAATGATTCATTGTGACATCAAGTGGCCTAAAAGGGCATGGGATGCATTGTGACACCACAGGGGTTAAGAGAAGCAAGGATCCATTGTGACCCAATGGAGGCTAATAATCCCAGGATCCCATTAGACACCAGGGGGCGTAAAAGGGCCAGGGATGAATTGTGACAGCATGGAGCCCAATACAAACAAGGAACCATTATGACACCATGGAGGCCAAGAATCAAATGATTCATTGTGACATCAAGTGGCCTAAAAGGGCTTGGAATGCATTGTGACACCACAGAGGTTAAGAGAAGAAAGGAACCATTGAGACCCAATGCAGGCTAACAATCTAATGATCCCTTGTGGCACCAGGGGGTATAAAAAGGGCCAGGGATGGATTGTTACAGCACGGGGACCAATAGAAGCAAGGATCTATTATGCCACTGTGGAGGCCAAGAATCAAATGATTCATTGTGACATCAGGTGGCCTAAAAGGGCATGGGATGCATTGTGACAGCACAGAGGTTAAGAGAAGCAAGGAACCACTGTGATCCAATGCAGGCTTTACAATCTAAGAATCCCTTTTGACACCAGGGGCCGTAAAAGGGGCAGGGATGAATTGTGACAGCATGGGGCCCATTAGAATCAAGGAACCATTATCACACCAAGGAGGCCAAGAATCAAATTATTCATTGTGACATCAAGTGGCCTAAAAGGGCATGGGATGCATTGTGACACCACAGGGGTTAAGAGAAGCAAGGATACATTGTGACCCAATGGAGGCTAATAATCCCAGGATCCCATTTGACACCAGGGGGCGTAAAAGGGCCAGGGATGAATTGTGACAGCATGGAGCCCAATACAAACAAGGAACCATTATGACACCATGGAGGCCAAGAATCAAATGATTCATTGTGACATCAAGTGGCCTAAAAGGGCATGGGATGCATTGTGACACCACAGGGGGTAAGAGAAGCAAGGAACCATTGTGACCCAATGCAGGCGAACAATCTAATGATCCCTTGTGACACCAAAGGGCCTAAAAGGGCCCGGGATGGATTGTTACAGCAGGGGGACCAATGGAAGCAAGGATCTATTATGCCACCGTGGAGACCAAGAATCAAATGATTCATTGTGACATCAAGTGGCCTAAAAGGGCATGGGATGCATTGTGACAGCACAGGGGTTAAGAGAAGCAAGGATCCATTGTGACCCAATGGAGGCTAACAATCTAATGATCCCTTTTGACACCAATGGGCCTAAAAGGGGCAGGGATGTATTGTGAAAGCATGGGGCCCAATGAAAACCTCGTACAATTACGCCACCATGGAGGCCAAGAATCAAATGATTCATTGTGACATCAAGTGGCCTAAAAGGGCATGGGATGCATTGTGACACCACAGGGGTTAAGAGAAGCAAGGCACCATTGTGACCCAATGCAGGCTAACAATCTAAGAATCCCTTTTGACACCAGGGGGCGCAAAAGGACCACGGATGGACTCTGACAGCATGGGGACCTATAGAAGCAAGGAATCATTATGACACCATGAAGGCCAAGAATCAAATGGTTCATTGTAAGACCAAGTGGCCTAAAAGGGCTTGGAATGCATTGTGACACCACAGAGGTTAAGAGAAGCAAGGAACCATTGTGACACAATGCAGGCTAACAATCTAATGATCCCTTGTGGCACCAGGTGGGAATAAAAAGGGCCAGGGATGAATTGTGACAGCATGGGGTCCAATAGAAACAAGGAACCATTTTGACACAATGGAGGCCAAGAATCAAATGATTCATTGTGACATCATGTGGCCTAAAAGGGCATGGGATGCATTGTGACACCACAGAGGTTAAGAGAAGCAAGGAACCAATGTGACCCAATGCAGGCTAACAATCTAATGATCCCTTGTGGCACCAATGGGCCTAAAAGGGGCAGGGATGAATTGTTACAGCACGGGGACCAATAGAAGCAAGGATCTATTATGCCACCATGGAGGCCAAGAATCAAATAATTCATTGTGACATCAAGTGGCCTAAAAGGGCATGGGATGCATTGTGACAGCACAGGGGTTAAGAGAAGCAAGGAACCATTGTGACCCAATGCAGGCTAACAATCTAAGAATCCCTTTTGACACCAGGGGGCGCAAAAGGACCACGGATGGACTCTGACAGCATGGGGACCTATAGAAGCAAGGAACCATTATGACACCATGAAGGCCAAGAATCAAATGGTTCATTGTAAGACCAAGTGGCCTAAAAGGGCTTGGAATGCATTGTGACACCACAGAGGTTAAGAGAAGCAAGGAACCATTGTGACCCAATGCAGGCTAACAATCTAATGATCCCTTGTGGCACCAGGGGGTATAAAAAGGGCCAGGGATGGATTGTTACAGCACGGGTACCAATAGAAGCAAGGATCTATTATGCCACCATGGAGGCCAAGAATCAAATGATTCATTGTGACATCAAGTGGCCTAAAAGGGCATGGGATGCATTGTGACACCACAGGGGTTAAGAGAAGCAAGGATCCATTGTGACCCAATGGAGGCTAATAATCCCAGGATCCCATTTGACACCAGGGGGCGTAAAAGGGCCAGGGATGAATTGTGACAGCATGGGGCCCAATAGAAACAAGGAACCATTTTGACACAATGGAGGCCAAGAATCAAATGATTCATTGTGACATCAAGTGGCCTAAAAGGGCATGGGATGCATTATGACACCACAGGGGTTAAGAGAAGCAAGGAACCATTGTGACCCAATGCAGGCTAACAATCTAATGATCCCTTGTGACACCAATGGGCCTAAAAGGGGCAGGGATGAATTGTTACAGCACGGGGACCAATAGAAGCAAGGATCTATTATGCCACTGTGGAGGCCAAGAATCAAATGATTCATTGTGACATCAGGTGGCCTAAAAGGGCATGGGATGCATTGTGACAGCACAGAGGTTAAGAGAAGCAAGGAACCACTGTGATCCAATGCAGGCTTTACAATCTAAGAATCCCTTTTGACACCAGGGGCCGTAAAAGGGGCAGGGATGAATTGTGACAGCATGGGGCCCATTAGAATCAAGGAACCATTATCACACCAAGGAGGCCAAGAATCAAATTATTCATTGTGACATCAAGTGGCCTAAAAGGGCATGGGATGCATTGTGACACCACAGGGGTTAAGAGAAGCAAGGATACATTGTGACCCAATGGAGGCTAATAATCCCAGGATCCCATTTGACACCAGGGGGCGTAAAAGGGCCAGGGATGAATTGTGACAGCATGGAGCCCAATACAAACAAGGAACCATTATGACACCATGGAGGCCAAGAATCAAATGATTCATTGTGACATCAAGTGGCCTAAAAGGGCATGGGATGCATTGTGACACCACAGGGGGTAAGAGAAGCAAGGAACCATTGTGACCCAATGCAGGCGAACAATCTAATGATCCCTTGTGACACCAAAGGGCCTAAAAGGGCCCGGGATGGATTGTTACAGCAGGGGGACCAATGGAAGCAAGGATCTATTATGCCACCGTGGAGACCAAGAATCAAATGATTCATTGTGACATCAAGTGGCCTAAAAGGGCATGGGATGCATTGTGACAGCACAGGGGTTAAGAGAAGCAAGGATCCATTGTGACCCAATGGAGGCTAACAATCTAATGATCCCTTTTGACACCAATGGGCCTAAAAGGGGCAGGGATGTATTGTGAAAGCATGGGGCCCAATGAAAACCTCGTACAATTACGCCACCATGGAGGCCAAGAATCAAATGATTCATTGTGACATCAAGTGGCCTAAAAGGGCATGGGATGCATTGTGACACCACAGGGGTTAAGAGAAGCAAGGCACCATTGTGACCCAATGCAGGCTAACAATCTAAGAATCCCTTTTGACACCAGGGGGCGCAAAAGGACCACGGATGGACTCTGACAGCATGGGGACCTATAGAAGCAAGGAATCATTATGACACCATGAAGGCCAAGAATCAAATGGTTCATTGTAAGACCAAGTGGCCTAAAAGGGCTTGGAATGCATTGTGACACCACAGAGGTTAAGAGAAGCAAGGAACCATTGTGACACAATGCAGGCTAACAATCTAATGATCCCTTGTGGCACCAGGTGGGAATAAAAAGGGCCAGGGATGAATTGTGACAGCATGGGGTCCAATAGAAACAAGGAACCATTTTGACACAATGGAGGCCAAGAATCAAATGATTCATTGTGACATCATGTGGCCTAAAAGGGCATGGGATGCATTGTGACACCACAGAGGTTAAGAGAAGCAAGGAACCAATGTGACCCAATGCAGGCTAACAATCTAATGATCCCTTGTGGCACCAATGGGCCTAAAAGGGGCAGGGATGAATTGTTACAGCACGGGGACCAATAGAAGCAAGGATCTATTATGCCACCATGGAGGCCAAGAATCAAATAATTCATTGTGACATCAAGTGGCCTAAAAGGGCATGGGATGCATTGTGACAGCACAGGGGTTAAGAGAAGCAAGGAACCATTGTGACCCAATGCAGGCTAACAATCTAAGAATCCCTTTTGACACCAGGGGGCGCAAAAGGACCACGGATGGACTCTGACAGCATGGGGACCTATAGAAGCAAGGAACCATTATGACACCATGAAGGCCAAGAATCAAATGGTTCATTGTAAGACCAAGTGGCCTAAAAGGGCTTGGAATGCATTGTGACACCACAGAGGTTAAGAGAAGCAAGGAACCATTGTGACCCAATGCAGGCTAACAATCTAATGATCCCTTGTGGCACCAGGGGGTATAAAAAGGGCCAGGGATGGATTGTTACAGCACGGGTACCAATAGAAGCAAGGATCTATTATGCCACCATGGAGGCCAAGAATCAAATGATTCATTGTGACATCAAGTGGCCTAAAAGGGCATGGGATGCATTGTGACACCACAGGGGTTAAGAGAAGCAAGGATCCATTGTGACCCAATGGAGGCTAATAATCCCAGGATCCCATTTGACACCAGGGGGCGTAAAAGGGCCAGGGATGAATTGTGACAGCATGGGGCCCAATAGAAACAAGGAACCATTTTGACACAATGGAGGCCAAGAATCAAATGATTCATTGTGACATCAAGTGGCCTAAAAGGGCATGGGATGCATTATGACACCACAGGGGTTAAGAGAAGCAAGGAACCATTGTGACCCAATGCAGGCTAACAATCTAATGATCCCTTGTGACACCAATGGGCCTAAAAGGGGCAGGGATGAATTGTTACAGCACGGGGACCAATAGAAGCAAGGATCTATTATGCCACCATGGAGGCCAAGAATCAAATAATTCATTGTGACATCAAGTGGCCTAAAAGGGCATGGGATGCATTGTGACAGCACAGGGGTTAAGAGAAGCAAGGATCCATTGTGACCCAATGGAGGCTAACAATCTAATAATCCCTTTTGACACCAATGGGCCTAAAAGGAGCAGGGATGTATTGTGAAAGCATGGGGCCCAATGAAAACCTGGTACAATTACGCCACCATGGAGGCCAAGAATCAAATGATTCATTGTGACATCAAGTGGCCTAAAAGGGCATGGGATGCATTGTGACACCACAGGGGTTAAGAGAAGAAAGGAACCATTGTGACCCAATGCAGGCTAACAATCTAAGAATCCCTTTTGGCACCAGGGGGCGCAAAAGGACCACGGATGAACACTGACAGCAAGGGGAGCTATAGAAGCAAGGAACCATTATGACACCATGAAGGCCAAGAATCTAATGGTTCATTGTAAGACCAAGTGGCCTAAAAGGGCTTGGAATGCATTGTGACACCACAGAGGTTAAGAGAAGCAAGGAACCATTGTGACCCAATCCAGGCTAACAATCTAATGATCCCTTGTGGCACCAGGGGGTATAAAAAGAGCCAGGGATGGA
Source organism: Cinclus cinclus (assembly GCF_963662255.1). Taxonomy (NCBI): domain Eukaryota; kingdom Metazoa; phylum Chordata; class Aves; order Passeriformes; family Cinclidae; genus Cinclus; species Cinclus cinclus. The sequence goes on along the minus strand of NW_026912228.1, from coordinate 151,576 downwards.
TTGTTACAGCACGGGGACCAATGGAAGCAAGGATCTATTATGCCACCGTGGAGGCCAAGATTCAAATGATTCATTCTGACATCAAGTGGCCTAAAAGGGCATGGGATGCATTGTGACACCACAGAGGTTAAGAGAAGCAAGGAACCATTGTGACCCATTGCAGGCTAACAATCTAATGATCCCTTGTGAGACCAATGGGCCTAAAAGGTCCAGGGATGAATTGTGACAGCACGGGGACCAATAGAATCAAGGAACCATTATGCCACCATGGAGGCCAAGAATCAAATGATTCATTGTGACATCAAGTGGCCTAAAAGGGCATGGGATGCATTGTGACACCACAGAGGTTAAGAGAAGCAAGGAACCATTGTGACCCAATGCAGGCTAACAATCTAATGATCCCTTGTGACACCAATGGGCCTAAAAGGGCCAGGGATGAATTGTTACAGCACGGGGACCAATAGAAGCAAGGATCTATTATGCCACCATGGAGGCCAAGAATCAAATAATTCATTGTGACATCATGTGCCCTAAAATGGCATGGGATGCATTGTGACACCACAGGGGTTAAGAGAAGCAAGGATCCATTGTGACCCAATGGAGGCTAACAATCTAATGATCCCTTGTGACACCAATGGCCTAAAAGAGGCAGGGATGCATTGTGAAAGCATGGGGCCCAATAGAAACCTCGTACAATTACGCCACCATGGAGACCAAGAATCAAATAATTCATTGTGACATCATGTGGCCTAAAAGGGCATGGGATGCATTGTGACAGCACAGGGGTTAAGAGAAGCAAGGAACCACTGTGATCCAATGCAGGCTAACAATCTAAGAATCCCTTGGACACCTAGGGGCCGTAAAAGGGGCAGGGATGAATTGTGACAGCATGGGGCCCATTAGAATCAAGGAACCATTATCACACCAAGGAGGCCAAGAATCAAATTATTCATTGTGACATCAAGTGGCCTAAAAGGGCATGGGATGCATTGTGACAGCACAGGGGTTAAGAGAAGCAAGGATCCATTGTGACCCAATGGAGGCTAACAATCTAATGATCCCTTTTGGCACCAATGGGCCTAAAAGAGGCAGGGATGTATTGCGAAATCATGGGGCCCAATTAAAATCTGGTACAATTATGCCACCATGGAGGCCAAGAATCAAATGATTCATTGTGACATTAAGTGGCCTAAAAGGGCATGGGATGCATTGTGACACCACAGGGGTTAAGAGAAGCAAGGCACCATTGTGACCCAATGCAGGCTAACAATCTAAGAATCCCTTTTGACACCAGGGGGCGAAAAAGGACCACGGATGAACTCTGACAGCATGGGGACCTATAGAAGCAAGGAACCATTATGCCACCATGGAGGCCAAGAATCAAATGATTCATTGTGACATCAAGTGGCCTAAAAGGTTTGGAATGCATTGTGACACCACACAGGTTAAGAGAAGCAAGGAACCATTGTGACCCAATGCAGGCTAACAATCTAATGATCCCTTGTGGCACCAGGGGGTATAAAAAGGGCCAGGGATGGATTGTTACAGCCTAGGACCAATAGAAGCAAGGATCTATTATGCCACCGTGTAGGCCAAGAATCAAATGATTCATTGTGACATCAGGTGGCCTAAAAGGGCATGGGATGCATTGTGGCACCACAGGGGTTAAGAGAAGCAAGGAACCATTGTGACCCAATGCAGGCTAACAATCTAAGAATCCCTTTTGACACCAGGGGGCGCAAAAGGACCACGAATGAACCTTGACAGCATGGGGACCTATAGAAGCAAGGAACCATTATGACACCATGAAGGCCAAGAATCAAATGGTTCATTGTAAGACCAAGTGGCCTAAAAGGGCTTGGAATGCATTGTGACACCACAGAGGTTAAGAGAAGCAAGGAACCATTGAGACCCAATGCAGGCTAACAATCTAATGATCCCTTGTGGCGCCAGGGGGTATAAAAAGGGCCAGGGATGGATTGTTACAGCACGGGGACCAATAGAGGCAAGGATCTATTATGCCACTGTGGAGGCCAAGAATCAAATGATTAATTGTGACATCAAGTGGCCTAAAAGGGCATGGGATGCATTGTGACAGCACAGGGGTTAAGAGAAGCAAGGAACCACTGTGATCCAATGCAGGCTAACAATCTAAGAATCCCTTTTGACACCTAGGGGCCGTAAAAGGGGCAGGGATGAATTGTGACAGCATGGGGCCCATTAGAATCAAGGAACCATTATCACACCAAGGAGGCCAAGAATCAAATTATTCATTGTGACATCAAGTGGCCTAAAAGGGCATGGGATGCATTGTGACAGCACAGGGGTTAAGAGAAGCAAGGATCCATTGTGACCCAATGGAGGCTAACAATCTAATGATCCCTTTTGACACCAATGGGCCTAAAAGGTGCAGGGATGTATTGCGAAAGCATGGGGCCCAATTAAAATCTGGTACAATTATGCCACCATGGAGGCCAAGAATCAAATGATTCATTGTGACATTAAGTGGCCTAAAAGGGCATGGGATGCATTGTGACACCACAGGGGTTAAGAGAAGCAAGGCACCATTGTGACCCAATGCAGGCTAACAATCTAAGAATCCCTTTTGACACCAGGGGGCGAAAAAGGACCACGGATGAACTCTGACAGAATGGGGACCTATAGAAGCAAGGAACCATTATGACACCATGAAGGCCTAAAATCAAATGGTTCATTGTAAGACCAAGTGGCCTAAAAGGTTTGGAATGCATTGTGACACCACAGAGGTTAAGAGAAGCAAGGAACCATTGTGACCCAATGCAGGCTAACAATCTAATGATCCCTTGTGGCACCAAGGGGTATAAAAAGGGCCAGGGATGAATTGTTACAGCACGGGGACCAATAGAAGCAAGGATCTATTATGCCACCGTGTAGGCCAAGAATCAAATGATTCATTGTGACATCAAGTGGCCTAAAAGGGCATGGGATGCATTGTGACACCACAGGGGTTAAGAGAAGCAAGGATCCATTGTGACCCAATGGAGGCTAATAATCCCAGGATCCCATTAGACACCAGGGGGCGTAAAAGGGCCAGGGATGAATTGTGACAGCATGGAGCCCAATACAAACAAGGAACCATTATGACACCATGGAGGCCAAGAATCAAATGATTCATTGTGACATCAAGTGGCCTAAAAGGGCATGGGATGCATTGTGACACCACAGAGGTTAAGAGAAGCAAGGAACCATTGTGACCCAATGCAGGCGAACAATCTAATGATCCCTTGTGACACCAAAGGGCCTAAAACGGCCCAGGATGGATTGTTACAGCACGGGGACCAATAGAAGCAAGGACCTATTATGCCAACATGGAGGCCAAGAATCAAATGATTCATTGTGACATCAAGTGGCCTAAAAGGGCATGGGATGCATTGTGACAGCACAGGGGTTAAGAGAAGCAAGGATCCATTGTGACCCAATGGAGGCTAACAATCTAATGATCCCTTTTGACACCAATGGGCCTAAAAGGGGCAGGGATGTATTGTGAAAGCATGGGGCCCAATGAAAACCTGGTACAATTACGCCACCATGGAGGCCAAGAATCAAATGATTCATTGTGACATCAAGTGGCCTAAAAGGGCATGGGATGCATTGTGACACCACAGGGGTTAAGAGAAGCAAGGCACCATTGTAACCCAATGCAGGCTAACAATCTAATGATCCCTTGTGACACCAATGGGTCTAAAAGGGGCAGGGACGAATTGTGAAAGCATGGGGCCCATGTAAAACCTGGTACAATTGTGCCACCATGGAGGCCAAGAATCAAATGATTCATTGTGACATCAGGTGGCCTAAAAGGGCATGGGATGCATTGTGACACCACAGGGGTTAAGAGAAGCAAGGCACCATTGTGACCCAATGCAGGCTAACAATCTAAGAATCCCTTTTGACACCAGGGGGCGCAAAAGGACCACGGATGGACTCTGACAGCATGGGGACCTATGGAAGCAAGGAATCATTATGACACCATGAAGGCCAAGAATCAAATGGTTCATTGTAAGACCAAGTGGCCTAAAAAGGCTTGGAATGCATTGTGACACCACAGAGGTTAAGAGAAGCAAGGAACCATTGTGACCCAATGCAGGCTAACAATCTAATGATCCCTTGTGGCACCAGGGGGTATAAAAAGGGCCAGGGATGAATTGTGACAGCATGGGGCCCAATAGAAACAAGGAACAATTATGACACCATGGAGGCCAAGAATCAAATGATTCATTGTGACATCAAGTGGCCTAAAAGGGCATGGGATGCATTGTGACACCACAGGGGTTAAGAGAACCAAGGAACCATTGTGACCCAATGCAGGCTAACAATCTAAGAATCCCTTTTGACACCAGGGGGCGCAAAAGGGCCACGGATGGACTCTGACAGCATGGGGACCTATGGAAACAAGGAACCATTATGACACCATGAAGGCCAAGAATCAAATGGTTCATTGTAAGACCAAGTGGCCTAAAAGGGCTTGGAATGCATTGTGACACCACAGAGGTTAAGAGAAGCAAGGAACCATTGTGACCCATTGCAGGCTAACAATCTAATGATCCCTTGTGGCAACAGGGGGTATAAAATGGCCAGGGATGAATTGTGACAGCATGGGGCCCAATAGAAACAAGGAACAATTATGACACCATGGTGGCCAAGAATCAAATGATTCATTGTGACATCAAGTGGCCTAAAAGGGCATGGGATGCATTGTGACACCACAGAGGTTAAGAGAAGCAAGGAACCATTGTGACCCATTGCAGACTAACAATCTAATGATCCCTTGTGACACCAATGGGCCTAAAAGGGCCAGGGATGAATTGTTACAGCACGGGGACCAATAGAAGCAAGGATCTATTATGCCACCATGGAGGCCAAGAATCAAATAATTCATTGTGACATCATGTGGCCTAAAAGGGCATGGGATGCATTGTGACAGCACAGGGGTTAAGAGAAGCAAGGATCCATTGTGACCCAATGGATGCTAACAATCTAATGATCCCTTTTGACACCAATGGGCCTAAAAGGGGCAGGGATGTATTGTGAAAGCATGGGGCCCAAGTAAAACCTGGTAAAATTACGCCACCATGGAGGCCAAGAATCAAATGATTCATTGTGACATCAAGTGGCCTAAAAGGGCATGGGATGCATTGTGACACCACAGGGGTTAAGAGAAGCAAGGAACCATTGTGACCCAATGCAGGCTAACAATCTAAGAATCCCTTTTGACACCAGGGGGCGCAAAAGGACCACGGATGGACTCTGACAGCATGGGGACCTATAGAAGCAAGGAACCATTATGACACCATGAAGGCCAAGAATCAAATGGTTCATTGTAAGACCAAGTGGCCTAAAAGGCTTGGAATGCATTGTGACACCACAGAGGTTAAGAGAAGCAAGGAACCATTGTGACCCAATGCAGGCTAACAATCTAATGATCCCTTGTGGCACCAGGGGGTATAAAAAGGGCCAGGGATGGATTGTTACAGCACGGGGACCAATAGAAGCAAGGATCTATTATGCCACCATGGAGGCCAAGAATCAAATAATTCATTGTGACATCATGTGGCCTAAAAGGGCATGGGATGCATTGTGACAGCACAGGGGTTAAGAGAAGCAAGGATCCATTGTGACCCAATGGAGGCTAACAATCTAATGATCCCTTTTGACACCAATGGGCCTAAAAGGGGCAGGGATGTATTGTGAAAGCATGGGGCCCAAGTAAAACCTGGTACAATTACGCCACCATGGAGGCCAAGAATCAAATGATTCATTGTGACATCAAGTGGCCTAAAAGGGCATGGGATGCATTGTGACAGCACAGGGGTTAAGAGAAGCAAGGAACCATTGTGACCCAATGCAGGCTAACAATCTAAGAATCCCTTTTGACACCAGGGGACGCAAAAGGACCACGGATGGACTCTGACAGCATGGGGACCTATAGAAGCAAGGAACCATTATGACACCATGAAGGCCAAGAATCAAATGGTTCATTGCAAGACCAAGTGGCCTAAAAGGCTTGGAATGCATTGTGACAGCACAGAGGTTAAGAGAAGCAAGGAACCATTGTGACCCATTGCAGGCTAACAATCTAATGATCCCTTGTGGCACCAGGGGGTATAAAAAGGGCCAGGGATGGATTGTTACAGCACGGGGACCAATAGAAGCAAGGATCAATTATGCCACCATGGAGGCCAAGAATCAAATGATTCATTGTGACATCAAGTGGCCTAAAAGGGCATGGGATGCATTGTGACACCACAGGGGTTAAGAGAAGCAAGGATCCATTGTGACCCAATGGAGGCTAATAATCCCAGGATCCCATTTGATACCAGGGGGCGAAATAGGGCCAGGGATGAATTGTGACAGCATGGGGACCAATAGAAACAAGGAACCATTATGCCACCATGGAGGCCAAGAATCAAATGATTCATTGTGACATCAAGTGGCCTAAAAGGGCATGGGATGCATTGTGACACCACAGGGGTTAAGAGAAGCAAGGAACCATTGTGACCCAATGCAGGCTAACAATCTAAGAATCCCTTTTGACACCAGGGGGCGCAAAAGGACCACGGATGGACTCTGACAGCATGGGGACCTATGGAAGCAAGGAACCATTATGACACAATGAAGGCCAAGAATCAAATGGTTCATTGTAAGACCAAGTGGCCTAAAAGGGCTTGGAATGCATTGTGACACCACAGAGGTTAAGAGAAGCAAGGAACCATTGTGACCCATTGCAGGCTAACAATCTAATGATCCCTTGTGGCAACAGGGGGTATAAAAAGGGCCAGGGATGAATTGTGACAGCATGGGGCCCAATAGAAACAAGGAACAATTATGACACCATGGTGGCCAAGAATCAAATGATTCATTGTGACATCATGTGGCCTAAAAGGGCATGGGATGCATTGTGACACCACAGAGGTTAAGAGAAGCAAGGAACCATTGTGACCCAATGCAGGCGAACAATCTAATGATCCCTTGTGACACCAATGGGCCTAAAAGGTCCAGGGATGAATTGTTACAGCACGGGGACCAATAGAAGCAAGGATCTATTATGCCACCATGGAGGCCAAGAATCAAATGATTCATTGTGACATCATGTGGCCTAAAAGGGCATGGGATGCAATGTGACAGCACAGGGGTTAAGAGAAGCAAGGAACCATTGTGACCCAATGCAGGCTAACAATCTAAGAATCCCTTTTGACACCAGGGGGCGCAAAAGGACCACGGATGGACTCTGACAGCATGGGGACCTATAGAAGCAAGGAACCATTATGACACCATGAAGGCCAAGAATCAAATGGTTCATTGTAAGACCAAGTGGCCTAAAAGGGCTTGGAATGCATTGTGACACCACAGAGGTTAAGAGAAGCAAGGAACCATTGTGACCCAATGCAGGCTAACAATCTAATGATCCCTTGTGGCACCAGGGGGTATAAAAAGGGCCAGGGATGGATTGTTACAGCACGGGGACCAATAGAAGCAAGGATCTATTATGCCACCATGGAGGCCAAGAATCAAATGATTCATTGTGACATCAAGTGGCCTAAAAGGGCATGGGATGCATTGTGACACCACAGGGGTTAAGAGAAGCAAGGATCCATTGTGACCCAATGGAGGCTAATAATCCCAGGATCCCATTTGACACCAGGGGGCGTAAAAGGGCCAGGGATGAATTGTGACAGCATGGGGCCCAATAGAAACAAGGAACCATTTTGACACAATGGAGGCCAAGAATCAAATGATTCATTGTGACATCAAGTGGCCTAAAAGGGCATGGGATGCATTATGACACCACAGAGGTTAAGAGAAGCAAGGAACCATTGTGACCCAATGCAGGCTAACAATCTAAGAATCCCTTTTGACACCAGGGGGCGCAAAAGGACCACGGATGGACTCTGACAGCATGGGGACCTATGGAAGCAAGGAACCATTATGACACCATGAAGGCCAAGAATCAAATGGTTCATTGTAAGACCAAGTGGCCTAAAAGGGCTTGGAATGTATTGTGACACCACAGAGGTTAAGGGAAGCAAGGAACCATTGTGACCCAATGCAGGCTAACAATCTAATGATCCCTTGTGACACCAATGGGCCTAAAAGGGGCAGGGATGAATTGTTACATCACGGGGACCAATAGAAGCAAGGATCTATTATGCCACCACGGAGGCCAAGAATCAAATGATTCATTGTGACATCAAGTGGCCTAAAAGGGCATGGGATGCATTGTGACACCACAGGGGTTAAGAGAAGCAAGGAACCATTGTGACCCAATGCAGGCTAACAATCTAATGATCCCTTGTGACACCAATGGGCCTAAAAGGTCCAGGGATGAATTGTTACAGCACGGGGACCAATAGAAGCAAGTATCTATTATGCCACCATGGAGGCCAAGAATCAAATAATTCATTGTGACATCATGTGGCCTAAAAGGGCATGGGATGCATTGTGACAGCACAGGGGTTAAGAGAAGCAAGGATCCATTGTGACCCAATGCAGGCTAACAATCTAATGATCCCTTTTGACACCAATGGGCCTAAAAGGGGCAGGGATGAATTGTGAAAGCATGGGGCCCAAGTAAAACCTGGTACAATTACGCCACCATGGAGGCCAAGAATCAAATGATTCATTGTGACATCAAGTGGCCTAAAAGGGCATGGGATGCATTGTGACACCACAGGGGTTAAGAGAAGCAAGGAACCATTGTGACCCAATGCAGGCTAACAATCTAATGATCCCTTGTGGCACCAATGGGCCTAAAAGGGGCAGGGATGAATTGTTACAGCACGGGGACCAATAGAAGCAAGGATCTATTATGCCACCATGGAGGCCAAGAATCAAATAATTCATTGTGACATCAAGTGGCCTAAAAGGGCATGGGATGCATTGTGACAGCACAGGGGTTAAGAGAAGCAAGGATCCATTGTGACCCAATGGAGGCTAACAATCTAATAATCCCTTTTGACACCAATGGGCCTAAAAGGAGCAGGGATGTATTGTGAAAGCATGGGGCCCAATGAAAACCTGGTACAATTACGCCACCATGGAGGCCAAGAATCAAATGATTCATTGTGACATCAAGTGGCCTAAAAGGGCATGGGATGCATTGTGACACCACAGGGGTTAAGAGAAGCAAGGAACCATTGTGACCCAATGCAGGCTAACAATCTAAGAATCCCTTTTGACACCAGGGGGCGCAAAAGGACCACGGATGGACTCTGACAGCATGGGGACCTATGGAAGCAAGGAACCATTATGACACCATGGAGGCCAAGAATCAAATGATTCATTGTGACATCAAGTGGCCTAAAAGGGCATGGGATGCATTGTGACAGCACAGGGGTTAAGAGAAGCAAGGATCCATTGTGACCCAATGGAGGCTAATAATCCCAGGATCCCATTTGACACCAGGGGGCGTAAAAGGGCCAGGGATGAATTGTGTCAGCATGGGGCCCAATAGAAACAAGGAACCATTTTGACACAATGGAGGCCAAGAATCAAATGATTCATTGTGACATCAAGTGGCCTAAAAGGGCATGGGATGCATTATGACACCACAGAGGTTAAGAGAAGCAAGGAACCATTGTGACCCAATGCAGGCTAACAATCTAATGATCCCTTGTGGCACCAATGGGCCTAAAAGGGTCAGGGATGAATTGTTACAGCACGGGGACCAATAGAAGCAAGGATCTATTATGCCACCATGGAGGCCAAGAATCAAATAATTCATTGTGACATCAAGTGGCCTAAAAGGGCATGGGATGCATTGTGACAGCACAGGGGTTAAGAGAAGCAAGGATCCATTGTGACCCAATGGAGGCTAACAATCTAATAATCCCTTTTGACACCAATGGGCCTAAAAGGAGCAGGGATGTATTGTGAAAGCATGGGGCCCAATGAAAAGCTGGTACAATTACGCCACCATGGAGGCCAAGAATCAAATGATTCATTGTGACATCAAGTGGCCTAAAAGGGCATGGGATGCATTGTGACACCACAGGGGTTAAGAGAAGCAAGGAACCATTGTGACCCAATGCAGGCTAACAATCTAAGAATCCCTTTTGACACCAGGGGGCGCAAAAGGACCACGGATGGACTCTGACAGCATGGGGACCTATGGAAGCAAGGAACCATTATGACACCATGAAGGCCAAGAATCAAATGGTTCATTGTAAGACCAAGTGGCCTGAAAGGTCTTGGAATGCATTGTGACACCACAGAGGTTAAGAGAAGCAAGGAACCATTGTGACCCATTGCAGGCTAACAATCTAATGATCCCTTGTGGCACCAGGGGGTATAAAAAGGGCCAGGGATGAATTGTGACAGCATGGGGCCCAATAGAAACAAGGAACAATTATGACACCATGGTGGCCAAGAATCAAATGATTCATTGTGACATCATGTGGCCTAAAAGGGCATGGGATGCATTGTGACACCACAGAGGTTAAGAGAAGCAAGGAACCATTGTGACCCAATGCAGGCTAACAATCTAATGATCCCTTGTGACACCAATGGGCCTAAAAGGGGCAGGGATGAATTGTTACAGCACGGGGACCAATAGAAGCAAGGATCTATTATGCCACCATGGAGGCCAAGAATCAAATAATTCATTGTGACATCAAGTGGCCTAAAAGGGCATGGGATGCATTGTGACAGCACAGGGGTTAAGAGAAGCAAGGAACCATTGTGACCCAATGCAGGCTAACAATCTAAGAATCCCTTTTGACACCAGGGGGCGCAAAAGGACCACGGATGGACTCTGACAGCATGGGGACCTATAGAAGCAAGGAACCATTATGACACCATGAAGGCCAAGAATCAAATGGTTCATTCTAAGACCAAGTGGCCTAAAAGGGCTTGGAATGCATTGTGACACCACAGAGGTTAAGAGAAGCAAGGAACCATTGTGACCCAATGCAGGCTAACAATCTAATGATCCCTTGTGGCACCAGGGGGTATAAAAAAGGCCAGGGATGGATTGTTACAGCACGGGGACCAATAGAAGCAAGGATCTATTATGCCACCATGGAGGCCAAGAATCAAATGATTCATTGTGACATCAAGTGGCCTAAAAGGGCATGGGATGCATTGTGACACCACAGGGGTTAAGAGAAGCAAGGATCCATTGTGACCCAATGGAGGCTAATAATCCCAGGATCCCATTTGACACCAGGGGGCGTAAAAGGGCCAGGGATGAATTGTGACAGCATGGGGCCCAATAGAAACAAGGAACCATTTTGACACAATGGAGGCCAAGAATCAAATGATTCATTGTGACATCAAGTGGCCTAAAAGGGCATGGGATGCATTGTGACACCACAGGGGTTAAGAGAACCAAGGAACCATTGTGACCCATTGCAGGCTAACAATCCAATGATCCCTTGTGGCACCAGGGGGTATAAAAAGGGCCAGGGATGAATTGTGACAGCATGGGGCCCAACAGAAACAAGGATCTATTACGACACCATGGAGGCCAAGAATCAAATGATTCATTGTGACATCAAGTGGCCTAAAAGGGCATGGGATGCATTGTGACACCACAGAGGTTAAGAGAAGCAAGGAACCATTGTGACCCATTGCAGGCTAACAATCTAATGATCCCTTGTGACACCAATGGGCCTAAAAGGTCCAGGGATGAATTGTTACAGCACGGGGACCAATAGAAACAAGGATCTATTATGCCACCATGGAGGCCAAGAATCAAATAATTCATTGTGACATCATGTGGCCTAAAAGGGCATGGGATGCATTGTGACAGCACAGGGGTTAAGAGAAGCAAGGATCCATTGTGACCCAATGGAGGCTAACAATCTAATAATCCCTTTTGACACCAATGGGCCTAAAAGGAGCAGGGATGTATTGTGAAAGCATGGGGCCCAATGAAAAGCTGGTACAATTACGCCACCATGGAGGCCAAGAATCAAATGATTCATTGTGACATCAAGTGGCCTAAAAGGGCATGGGATGCATTGTGACACCACAGGGGTTAAGAGAACCAAGGAACCATTGTGACCCAATGCAGGCTAACAATCTAAGAATCCCTTTTGACACCAGGGGGCGCAAAAGGACCACGGATGGACTCTGACAGCATGGGGACCTATAGAAGCAAGGAACCATTATGACACCATGAAGGCCTAAAATCAAATGGTTCATTGTAAGACCAAGTGGCCTAAAAGGGCTTGGAATGCATTGTGACACCACAGAGGTTAAGAGAAGCAAGGAACCATTGTGACCCAATGCAGGCTAACAATCTAATGATCCCTTGTGGCACCAGGGGGTATAAAAAGGGCCAGGGATGGATTGTTACAGCACGGGGACCAATAGAAGCAAGGATCTATTATGCCACCATGGAGGCCAAGAATCAAATGATTCATTGTGACATCAAGTGGCCTAAAAGGGCATGGGATGCATTGTGACAGCACAGGGGTTAAGAGAAGCAAGGATCCATTGTGACCCAATGGAGGCTAATACTCCCAGGATCCCATTTGACACCAGGGGGTGTAAAAGGGCCAGGGATGAATTGTGACAGCATGGGGACCAATAGAAACAAGGAACCATTTTGACACAATGGAGGCCAAGAATCAAATGATTCATTGTGACATCAAGTGGCCTAAAAGGGCATGGGATGCATTATGACACCACAGAGGTTAAGAGAAGCAAGGAACCATTGTGACCCATTGCAGGCTAACAATCTAATGATCCCTTGTGGCAACAGGGTGTATAAAAAGGGCCAGGGATGAATTGTGACAGCATGGGGCCCAATAGAAACAAGGAACAATTATGACACCATGGTGGCCAAGAATCAAATGATTCATTGTGACATCATGTGGCCTAAAAGGGCATGGGATGCATTGTGACACCACAGAGGTTAAGAGAAGCAAGGAACCATTGTGACCCAATGCAGGCGAACAATCTAATGATCCCTTGTGACACCAATGGGCCTAAAAGGTCCAGGGATGAATTGTTACAGCACGGGGACCAATAGAAGCAAGGATCTATTATGCCACCATGGAGGCCAAGAATCAAATAATTCATTGTGACATCATGTGGCCTAAAAGGTCATGGGATGCATTGTGACAGCACAGGGGTTAAGAGAAGCAAGGAACCATTGTGACCCAATGCAGGCTAACAATCTAAGAATCCCTTTTGACACCAGGGGGCGCAAAAGGACCACGGATGGACTCTGACAGCATGGGGACCTATAGAAGCAAGGAACCATTATGACACCATGAAGGCCAAGAATCAAATGGTTCATTCTAAGACCAAGTGGCCTAAAAGGGCTTGGAATGCATTGTGTCACCACAGAGGTTAAGAGAAGCAAGGAACTATTGTGACCCAATGCAGGCTAACAATCTAATGATCCCTTGTGGCACCAGGGGGTATAAAAAGGGCCAGGGATGAATTGTTACAGCACGGGGACCAATAGAAGCAAGGATCTATTATGCCACCATGGAGGCCAAGAATCAAATAATTCATTGTGACATCAAGTGGCCTAAAAGGGCATGGGATGCATTGTGACACCACAGGGGTTAAGAGAAGCAAGGATCCATTGTGACCCAATGGAGGCTAACAATCTAATAATCCCTTTTGACACCAATGGGCCTAAAAGGAGCAGGGATGTATTGTGAAAGCATGGGGCCCAATGAAAACCTGGTACAATTACGCCACCATGGAGGCCAAGAATCAAATGATTCATTGTGACATCAAGTGGCCTAAAAGGGCATGGGATGCATTGTGACACCACAGGGGTTAAGAGAAGCAAGGAACCATTGTGACCCAATGCAGGCTAACAATCTAAGAATCCCTTTTGACACCAGGGGGCGCAAAAGGACCACGGATGGACTCTGACAGCATGGGGACCTATGGAAGCAAGGAACCATTATGACACCATGAAGGCCAAGAATCAAATGGTTCATTGTAAGACCAAGTGGCCTAAAAGGCTTGGAATGCATTGTGACACCACAGAGGTTAAGAGAAGCAAGGAACCATTGTGACCCAATGCAGGCTAACAATCTAATGATCCCTTGTGGCAACAGGGGGTATAAAAAGGGCCAGGGATGGATTGTTACAGCACGGGGACCAATAGAAGCAAGGATCTATTATGCCACCATGGAGGCCAAGAATCAAATGATTCATTGTGACATCAAGTGGCCTAAAAGGGCATGGGATGCATTGTGACACCACAGGGGTTAAGAGAAGCAAGGATCCATTGTGACCCAATGGAGGCTAATAATCCCAGGATCCCATTTGACACCAGGGGGCGTAAAAGGGCCAGGGATGAATTGTGACAGCATGGGGCCCAATAGAAACAAGGAACCATTTTGACACAATGGAGGCCAAGAATCAAATGATTCATTGTGACATCAAGTGGCCTAAAAGGGCATGGGATGCATTATGACACCACAGAGGTTAAGAGAAGCAAGGAACCATTGTGACCCAATGCAGGCTAACAATCTAATGATCCCTTGTGGCACCAATGGGCCTAAAAGGGGCAGGGATGAATTGTTACAGCACGGGGACCAATAGAAGCAAGGATCTATTATGCCACCATGGAGGCCAAGAATCAAATAATTCATTGTGACATCAAGTGGCCTAAAAGGGCATGGGATGCATTGTGACAGCACAGGGGTTAAGAGAAGCAAGGATCCATTGTGACCCAATGGAGGCTAACAATCTAATAATCCCTTTTGACACCAATGGGCCTAAAAGGAGCAGGGATGTATTGTGAAAGCATGGGGCCCAATGAAAAGCTGGTACAATTACGCCACCATGGAGGCCAAGAATCAAATGATTCATTGTGACATCAAGTGGCCTAAAAGGGCATGGGATGCATTGTGACACCACAGGGGTTAAGAGAAGCAAGGAACCATTGTGACCCAATGCAGGCTAACAATCTAAGAATCCCTTTTGACACCAGGGGGCGCAAAAGGACCACGGATGGACTCTGACAGCATGGGGACCTATGGAAGCAAGGAACCATTATGACACCATGAAGGCCAAGAATCAAATGGTTCATTGTAAGACCAAGTGGCCTAAAAGGGCTTGGAATGCATTGTGACACCACAGAGGTTAAGAGAAGCAAGGAACCATTGTGACCCATTGCAGGCTAACAATCTAATGATCCCTTGTGGCAACAGGGGGTATAAAAAGGGCCAGGGATGAATTGTGACAGCATGGGGCCCAATAGAAACAAGGAACAATTATGACACCATGGTGGCCAAGAATCAAATGATTCATTGTGACATCATGTGGCCTAAAAGGGCATGGGATGCATTGTGACACCACAGAGGTTAAGAGAAGCAAGGAACCATTGTGACCCAATGCAGGCTAACAATCTAATGATCCCTTGTGACACCAATGGGCCTAAAAGTTCCAGGGATGAATTGTTACAGCACGGGGACCAATAGAAGCAAGGATCTATTATGCCACCATGGAGGCCAAGAATCAAATAATTCATTGTGACATCATGTGGACTAAAACGGCATGGGATGCATTGTGACACCACAGGGGTTAAGAGAAGCAAGGAACCATTGTGACCCAATGCAGGCTAACAATCTAAGAATCCCTTTTGACACCAGGGGGCGCAAAAGGACCACGGATGGACTCTGACAGCATGGGGACCTATAGAAGCAAGGAACCATTATGACACCATGAAGGCCAAGAATCAAATGGTTCATTGTAAGACCAAGTGGCCTAAAAGGGCTTGGAATGCATTGTGACACCACAGAGGTTAAGAGAAGCAAGGAACCATTGTGACCCAATGCAGGCTAACAATCTAATGATCCCTTGTGGCACCAGGGGGTATAAAAAGGTCCAGGGAAGAATTGTGACAGCATGGGGCCCAATAGAAACAAGGATCTATTATGACACCATGGAGGCCAAGAATCAAATGATTCATTGTGACATCAAGTGGCCTAAAAGGGCATGGGATGCATTGTGACACCACAGAGGTTAAGAGAAGCAAGGAACCATTGTGACCCATTGCAGGCTAACAATCTAATGATCCCTTGTGACACCAATGGGCCTAAAAGGTCCAGGGATGAATTGTTACAGCACGGGGACCAATAGAAGCAAGGATCTATTATGCCACCATGGAGGCCAAGAATCAAATAATTCATTGTGACATCATGTGGCCTAAAAGGGCATGGGATGCATTGTGACAGCACAGGGGTTAAGAGAAGCAAGGATCCATTGTGACCCAATGCAGGCTAACAATCTAATGATCCCTTTTGACACCAATGGGCCTAAAAGGGGCAGGGTTGTATTGTGAAAGCTTGGGGCCCAAGTAAAACCTGGTACAATTACGCCACCATGGAGGCCAAGAATCAAATGATTCATTGTGACATCAAGTGGCCTAAAAGGGCATGGGATGCATTGTGACACCACAGGGGTTAAGAGAAGCAAGGAACCATTGTGACCCAATGCAGGCTAACAATCTAAGAATCCCTTTTGACACCAGGGGGCGCAAAAGGACCACGGATGGACTCTGACAGCATGGGGACCTATAGAAGCAAGGAACCATTATGACACCATGAAGGCCAAGAATCAAATGGTTCATTCTAAGACCAAGTGGCCTAAAAGGGCTTGGAATGCATTGTGACACCACAGAGGTTAAGAGAAGCAAGGAACCATTGTGACCCAATGCAGGCTAACAATCTAATGATCCCTTGTGGCACCAGGGGGTATAAAAAGGGCCAGGGATGGATTGTTACAGCACGGGGACCAATAGAAGCAAGGATCTATTATGCCACCATGGAGGCCAAGAATCAAATGATTCATTGTGACATCAAGTGGCCTAAAAGGGCATGGGATGCATTGTGACACCACAGGGGTTAAGAGAAGCAAGGAACCATTGTGACCCAATGCAGGCTAACAATCTAAGAATCCCTTTTGACACCAGGGGGCGCAAAGGACCACGGATGGACTCTGACAGCATGGGGACCTATAGAAGCAAGGATCTATTATGCCACCATGGAGGCCAAGAATCAAATGATTCATTGTGACATCAAGTGGCCTAAAAGGGCATGGGATGCATTGTGACACCACAGGGGTTAAGAGAAGCAAGGATCCATTGTGACCCAATGGAGGCTAATAATCCCAGGATCCCATTTGACACCAGGGGGCGTAAAAGGGCCAGGGATGAATTGTGACAGCATGGGGCCCAATAGAAACAAGGAACCATTTTGACACAATGGAGGCCAAGAATCAAATGATTCATTGTGACATCAAGTGGCCTAAAAGGGCATGGGATGCATTATGACACCACAGAGGTTAAGAGAAGCAAGGAACCATTGTGACCCAATGCAGGCTAACAATCTAATGATCCCTTGTGACACCAATGGGCCTAAAAGGGGCAGGGATGAATTGTTACAGCACGGGGACCAATAGAAGCAAGGATCTATTATGCCACCATGGAGGCCAAGAATCAAATAATTCATTGTGACATCAAGTGGCCTAAAAGGGCATGGGATGCATTGTGACAGCACAGGGGTTAAGAGAAGCAAGGATCCATTGTGACCCAATGGAGGCTAACAATCTAATAATCCCTTTTGACACCAATGGGCCTAAAAGGGGCAGGGATGTATTGTGAAAGCATGGGGCCCAATGAAAACCTGGTACAATTACGCCACCATGGAGGCCAAGAATCAAATGATTCATTGTGACATCAAGTGGCCTAAAAGGGCATGGGATGCATTGTGACACCACAGGGGTTAAGAGAAGCAAGGAACCATTGTGACCCAATGCAGGCTAACAATCTAAGAATCCCTTTTGACACCAGGGGGCGCAAAAGGACCACGGATGGACTCTGACAGCATGGGGACCTATAGAAGCAAGGAACCATTATGACACCATGAAGGCCAAGAATCAAATGGTTCATTGTAAGACCAAGTGGCCTAAAAGGGCTTGGAATGCATTGTGACACCACAGAGGTTAAGAGAAGCAAGGAACCATTGTGACCCAATGCAGGCTAACAATCTAATGATCCCTTGTGGCACCAGGGGGTATAAAAAGGGCCAGGGATGGATTGTTACAGCACGGGGACCAATAGAAGCAAGGATCTATTATGCCACCATGGAGGCCAAGAATCAAATGATTCATTGTGACATCAAGTGGCCTAAAAGGGCATGGGATGCATTGTGACACCACAGGGGTTAAGAGAAGCAAGGATCCATTGTGACCCAATGGAGGCTAATAATCCCAGGATCCCATTTGACACCAGGGGGCGTAAAAGGGCCAGGGATGAATTGTGACAGCATGGGGCCCAATAGAAACAAGGAACCATTTTGACACAATGGAGGCCAAGAATCAAATGATTCATTGTGACATCAAGTGGCCTAAAAGGGCATGGGATGCATTATGACACCACAGAGGTTAAGAGAAGCAAGGAACCATTGTGACCCAATGCAGGCTAACAATCTAATGATCCCTTGTGGCACCAATGGGCCTAAAAGGGGCAGGGATGAATTGTTACAGCACGGGGACCAATAGAAGCAAGGATCTATTATGCCACCATGGAGGCCAAGAATCAAATAATTCATTGTGACATCAAGTGGCCTAAAAGGGCATGGGATGCATTGTGACAGCACAGGGGTTAAGAGAAGCAAGGATCCATTGTGACCCAATGGAGGCTAACAATCTAATAATCCCTTTTGACACCAATGGGCCTAAAAGGAGCAGGGATGTATTGTGAAAGCATGGGGCCCAATGAAAAGCTGGTACAATTACGCCACCATGGAGGCCAAGAATCAAATGATTCATTGTGACATCAAGTGGCCTAAAAGGGCATGGGATGCATTGTGACACCACAGGGGTTAAGAGAACCAAGGAACCATTGTGACCCAATGCAGGCTAACAATCTAAGAATCCCTTTTGACACCAGGGGGCGCAAAAGGACCACGGATGGACTCTGACAGCATGGGGACCTATGGAAGCAAGGAACCATTATGACACCATGAAGGCCAAGAATCAAATGGTTCATTGTAAGACCAAGTGGCCTAAAAGGGCTTGGAATGCATTGTGACATCACAGAGGTTAAGAGAAGCAAGGAACCATTGTGACCCATTGCAGGCTAACAATCTAATGATCCCTTGTGGCACCAGGGGGTATAAAAAGGGCCAGGGATGAATTGTGACAGCATGGGGCCCAATAGAAGCAAGGATCTATTATGACACCATGGAGGCCAAGAATCAAATGATTCATTGTGACATCAAGTGGCCTAAAAGGGCATGGGATGCATTGTGACACCACAGAGGTTAAGAGAAGCAAGGAACCATTGTGACCCATTGCAGGCTAACAATCTAATGATCCCTTGTGACACCAATGGGCCTAAAAGGTCCAGGGATGAATTGTTACAGCACGGGGACCAATAGAAGCAAGGATCTATTATGCCACCATGGAGGCCAAGAATCAAATAATTCATTGTGACATCATGTGGCCTAAAAGGGCATGGGATGCATTGTGACAGCACAGGGGTTAAGAGAAGCAAGGATCCATTGTGACCCAATGGAGGCTAACAATCTAATAATCCCTTTTGACACCAATGGGCCTAAAAGGAGCAGGGATGTATTGTGAAAGCATGGGGCCCAAGTAAAACCTGGTACAATTACGCCACCATGGAGACCAAGAATCAAATGATTCATTGTGACATCAAGTGGCCTAAAAGGGCATGGGATGCATTGTGACAGCACAGGGGTTAAGAGAAGCAAGGAACCATTGTGACCCAATGCAGGCTAACAATCTAAGAATCCCTTTTGACACCAGGGGGCGCAAAAGGACCACGGATGGACTCTGACAGCATGGGGACCTATAGAAGCAAGGAACCATTATGACACCATGAAGGCCTAAAATCAAATGGTTCATTGTAAGACCAAGTGGCCTAAAAGGGCTTGGAATGCATTGTGACACCACAGAGGTTAAGAGAAGCAAGGAACCATTGTGACCCAATGCAGGCTAACAATCTAATGATCCCTTGTGGCACCAGGGGGTATAAAAAGGGCCAGGGATGGATTGTTACAGCACAGGGACCAATAGAAGCAAGGATCTATTATGCCACCATGGAGGCCAAGAATCAAATGATTCATTGTGACATCAAGTGGCCTAAAAGGGCATGGGATGCATTGTGACAGCACAGGGGTTAAGAGAAGCAAGGATCCATTGTGACCCAATGGAGGCTAATAATCCCAGGATCCCATTTGACACCAGGGGGCGTAAAAGGGCCAGGGATGAATTGTGACAGCATGGGGCCCAATAGAAACAAGGAACCATTTTGACACAATGGAGGCCAAGAATCAAATGATTCATTGTGACATCAAGTGGCCTAAAAGGGCATGGGATGCATTATGACACCACAGAGGTTAAGAGAAGCAAGGAACCATTGTGACCCAATGCAGGCTAACAATCTAATGATCCCTTGTGACACCAATGGGCCTAAAAGGGGCAGGGATGAATTGTTACAGCACGGGGACAAATAGAAGCAAGGATCTATTATGCCACCATGGAGGCCAAGAATCAAATGATTCATTGTGACATCAAGTGGCCTAAAAGGGCATGGGATGCATTGTGACAGCACAGGGGTTAAGAGAAGCAAGGATCCATTGTGACCCAATGGAGGCTAACAGTCTAATAATCCCTTTTGACACCAATGGGCCTAAAAGGATCAGGGATGTATTGTGAAAGCATGGGGCCCAATGAAAACCTGGTACAATTACGCCACCATGGAGGCCAAGAATCAAATGATTCATTGTGACATCAAGTGGCCTAAAAGGGCATGGGATGCATTGTGACACCACAGGGGTTAAGAGAAGCAAGGAACCATTGTGACCCAATGCAGGCTAATAATCTAAGAATCCCTTTTGACACCAGGGGGCGCAAAAGGACCACGGATGGACTCTGACAGCATGGGGACCTATGGAAGCAAGGAACCATTATGACACCATGAAGGCCAAGAATCAAATGGTTCATTGTAAGACCAAGTGGCCTAAAAGGGCTTGGAATGCATTGTGACACCACAGAGGTTAAGAGAAGCAAGGAACCATTGTGACCCATTGCAGGCTAACAATCTAAGAATCCCTTGTGGCACCAGGGGGTATAAAAAGGGCCAGGGATGGATTGTTACAGCATGGGGCCCAATAGAAACAAGGATCTATTATGACACCATGGAGGCCAAGAATCAAATGATTCATTGTGACATCAAGTGGCCTAAAAGGGCATGGGATGCATTGTGACACCACAGAGGTTAAGAGAAGCAAGGAACCATTGTGACCCATTGCAGGCTAACAATCTAATGATCCCTTGTGACACCAATGGGCCTAAAAGGTCCAGGGATGAATTGTTACAGCACGGGGACCAATAGAAACAAGGATCTATTATGCCACCATGGAGGCCAAGAATCAAATAATTCATTGTGACATCATGTGGCCTAAAAGGGCATGGGATGCATTGTGACAGCACAGGGGTTAAGAGAAGCAAGGATCCATTGTGACCCAATGGAGGCTAACAATCTAATGATCCCTTTTGACACCAATGGGCCTAAAAGGGGCAGGGATGTATTGTGAAAGCATGGGGCCCAAGTAAAACCTGGTACAATTACGCCACCATGGAGGCCAAGAATCAAATGATTCATTGTGACATCAAGTGGCCTAAAAGGGCATGGGATGCATTGTGACACCACAGGGGTTAAGAGAAGCAAGGATCCATTGTGACCCAATGGAGGCTAATAATCCCAGGATCCCATTTGACACCAGGGGGCGTAAAAGGGCCAGGGATGAATTGTGACAGCATGGGGCCCAATAGAAACAAGGAACCATTTTGACACAATGGAGGCCAAGAATCAAATGATTCATTGTGACATCAAGTGGCCTAAAAGGGCATGGGATGCATTATGACACCACAGAGGTTAAGAGAAGCAAGGAACCATTGTGACCCAATGAAGGCTAACAATCTAATGATCCCTTGTGACACCAATGGGCCTAAAATGGGCAGGGATGAATTGTTACAGCACGGGGACCAATAGAAGCAAGGATCTATTATGCCACCATGGAGGCCAAGAATCAAATAATTCATTGTGACATCAAGTGGCCTAAAAGGGCATGGGATGCATTGTGACAGCACAGGGGTTAAGAGAAGCAAGGATCCATTGTGACCCAATGGAGGCTAACAATCTAATAATCCCTTTTGACACCAATGGGCCTAAAAGGAGCAGGGATGTATTGTGAAAGCATGGGGCCCAATGAAAAGCTGGTACAATTACGCCACCATGGAGGCCAAGAATCAAATGATTCATTGTGACATCAAGTGGCCTAAAAGGGCATGGGATGCATTGTGACACCACAGGGGTTAAGAGAACCAAGGAACCATTGTGACCCAATGCAGGCTAACAATCTAAGAATCCCTTTTGACACCAGGGGGCGCAAAAGGACCACGGATGGACTCTGACAGCATGGGGACCTATGGAAGCAAGGAACCATTATGACACCATGAAGGCCAAGAATCAAATGGTTCATTCTAAGACCAAGTGGCCTAAAAGGGCTTGGAATGCATTGTGACACCACAGAGGTTAAGAGAAGCAAGGAACCATTGTGACCCATTGCAGGCTAACAATCTAAGAATCCCTTGTGGCACCAGGGGGTATAAAAAGGGCTAGGGATGAATTGTGACAGCATGGGGCCCAATAGAAACAAGGATCTATTATGACACCATGGAGGCCAAGAATCAAATGATTCATTGTGACATCAAGTGGCCTAAAAGGGCATGGGATGCATTATGACACCACAGAGGTTAAGAGAAGCAAGGAACCATTGTGACCCAATGCAGGCTAACAATCTAATGATCCCTTTTGACACCAATGGGCCTAAAAGGGGCAGGGATGAATTGTTACAGCACGGGGACCAATAGAAGCAAGGATCTATTATGCCACCATGGAGGCCAAGAATCAAATAATTCATTGTGACATCAAGTGGCCTAAAAGGGCATGGGATGCATTGTGACAGCACAGGGGTTAAGAGAAGCACGGATCCATTGTGACCCAATGGAGGCTAACAATCTAATAATCCCTTTTGACACCAATGGGCCTAAAAGGAGCAGGGATGTATTGTGAAAGCATGGGGCCCAATGAAAAGCTGGTACAATTACGCCACCATGGAGGCCAAGAATCAAATGATTCATTGTGACATCAAGTGGCCTAAAAGGGCATGGGATGCATTGTGACACCACAGGGGTTAAGAGAACCAAGGAACCATTGTGACCCAATGCAGGCTAACAATCTAAGAATCCCTTTTGACACCAGGGGGCGCAAAAGGACCACGGATGGACTCTGACAGCATGGGGACCTATGGAAGCAAGGAACCATTATGACACCATGAAGGCCAAGAATCAAATGGTTCATTCTAAGACCAAGTGGCCTAAAAGGGCTTGGAATGCATTGTGACACCACAGAGGTTAAGAGAAGCAAGGAACCATTGTGACCCATTGCAGGCTAACAATCTAAGAATCCCTTGTGGCACCAGGGGGTATAAAAAGGGCCAGGGATGGATTGTTACAGCATGGGGCCCAATAGAAACAAGGATCTATTATGACACCATGGAGGCCAAGAATCAAATGATTCATTGTGACATCAAGTGGCCTAAAAGGGCATGGGATGCATTGTGACACCTCAGAGGTTAAGAGAAGCAAGGAACCATTGTGACCCATTGCAGGCTAACAATCTAATGATCCCTTGTGACACCAATGGGCCTAAAAGGTCCAGGGATGAATTGTTACAGCACGGGGACCAATAGAAACAAGGATCTATTATGCCACCATGGAGGCCAAGAATCAAATAATTCATTGTGACATCATGTGGCCTAAAAGGGCATGGGATGCATTGTGACAGCACAGGGGTTAAGAGAAGCAAGGATCCATTGTGACCCAATGGAGGCTAACAATCTAATGATCCCTTTTGACACCAATGGGCCTAAAAGGGGCAGGGATGTATTGTGAAAGCATGGGGCCCAAGTAAAACCTGGTACAATTACGCCACCATGGAGGCCAAGAATCAAATGATTCATTGTGACATCAAGTGGCCTAAAAGGGCATGGGATGCATTGTGACACCACAGGGGTTAAGAGAAGCAAGGAACCATTGTGACCCAATGCAGGCTAACAATCTAAGAATCCCTTTTGACACCAGGGGGCGCAAAAGGACCACGGATGGACTCTGACAGCATGGGGACCTATAGAAGCAAGGAACCATTATGACACCATGAAGGCCAAGAATCAAATGGTTCATTGTAAGACCAAGTGGCCTAAAAGGCTTGGAATGCATTGTGACACCACAGAGGTTAAGAGAAGCAAGGAACCATTGTGACCCAATGCAGGCTAACAATCTAATGATCCCTTGTGGCACCAGGGGGTATAAAAAGGGCCAGGGATGGATTGTTACAGCACGGGGACCAATAGAAGCAAGGATCTATTATGCCACCATGGAGGCCAAGAATCAAATGATTCATTGTGACATCAAGTGGCCTAAAAGGGCATGGGATGCATTGTGACACCACAGGGGTTAAGAGAAGCAAGGAACCATTGTGACCCAATGCAGGCTAACAATCTAAGAATCCCTTTTGACACCAGGGGGCCCAAAAGGACCACGGATGGACTCTGACAGCATGGGGACCTATAGAAGCAAGGAACCATTATGACACCATGAAGGCCTAAAATCAAATGGTTCATTGTAAGACCAAGTGGCCTAAAAGGGCTTGGAATGCATTGTGACACCACAGAGGTTAAGAGAAGCAAGGAACCATTGTGACCCAATGCAGGCTAACAATCTAATGATCCCTTGTGGCACCAGGGGGTATAAAAAGGGCCAGGGATGGATTGTTACAGCACGGGGACCAATAGAAGCAAGGATCTATTATGCCACCATGGAGGCCAAGAATCAAATGATTCATTGTGACATCAAGTGGCCTAAAAGGGCATGGGATGCATTGTGACAGCACAGGGGTTAAGAGAAGCAAGGATCCATTGTGACCCAATGGAGGCTAATAATCCCAGGATCCCATTTGACACCAGGGGGCGTAAAAGGGCCAGGGATGAATTGTGACAGCATGGGGCCCAATAGAAACAAGGAACCATTTTGACACAATGGAGGCCAAGAATCAAATGATTCATTGTGACATCAAGTGGCCTAAAAGGGCATGGGATGCATTATGACACCACAGAGGTTAAGAGAAGCAAGGAACCATTGTGACCCAATGCAGGCTAACAATCTAATGATCCCTTTTGACACCAATGGGCCTAAAAGGGGCAGGGATGAATTGTTACAGCACGGGGACCAATAGAAGCAAGGATCTATTATGCCACCATGGAGGCCAAGAATCAAATAATTCATTGTGACATCAAGTGGCCTAAAAGGGCATGGGATGCATTGTGACAGCACAGGGGTTAAGAGAAGCAAGGATCCATTGTGACCCAATGGAGGCTAACAATCTAATAATCCCTTTTGACACCAATGGGCCTAAAAGGAGCAGGGATGTATTGTGAAAGCATGGGGCCCAATGAAAAGCTGGTACAATTACGCCACCATGGAGGCCAAGAATCAAATGATTCATTGTGACATCAAGTGGCCTAAAAGGGCATGGGATGCATTGTGACACCACAGGGGTTAAGAGAACCAAGGAACCATTGTGACCCAATGCAGGCTAACAATCTAAGAATCCCTTTTGACACCAGGGGGCGCAAAAGGACCACGGATGGACTCTGACAGCATGGGGACCTATGGAAGCAAGGAACCATTATGACACCATGAAGGCCAAGAATCAAATGGTTCATTCTAAGACCAAGTGGCCTAAAAGGGCTTGGAATGCATTGTGACACCACAGAGGTTAAGAGAAGCAAGGAACCATTGTGACCCATTGCAGGCTAACAATCTAAGAATCCCTTGTGGCACCAGGGGGTATAAAAAGGGCCAGGGATGAATTGTGACAGCATGGGGCCCAATAGAAACAAGGATCTATTATGACACCATGGAGGCCAAGAATCAAATGATTCATTGTGACATCAAGTGGCCTAAAAGGGCATGGGATGCATTGTGACACCACAGAGGTTAAGAGAAGCAAGGAACCATTGTGACCCATTGCAGGCTAACAATCTAATGATCCCTTGTGACACCAATGGGCCTAAAAGGTCCAGGGATGAATTGTTACAGCACGGGGACCAATAGAAACAAGGATCTATTATGCCACCATGGAGGCCAAGAATCAAATAATTCATTGTGACATCATGTGGCCTAAAAGGGCATGGGATGCATTGTGACAGCACAGGGGTTAAGAGAAGCAAGGATCCATTGTGACCCAATGGAGGCTAACAATCTAATAATCCCTTTTGACACCAATGGGCCTAAAAGGAGCAGGGATGTATTGTGAAAGCATGGGGCCCAAGTAAAACCTGGTACAATTACGCCACCATGGAGGCCAAGAATCAAATGATTCATTGTGACATCAAGTGGCCTAAAAGGGCATGGGATGCATTGTGACACCACAGGGGTTAAGAGAACCAAGGAACCATTGTGACCCAATGCAGGCTAACAATCTAAGAATCCCTTTTGACACCAGGGGGCGCAAAAGGACCACGGATGGACTCTGACAGCATGGGGACCTATAGAAGCAAGGAACCATTATGACACCATGAAGGCCTAAAATCAAATGGTTCATTGTAAGACCAAGTGGCCTAAAAGGGCTTGGAATGCATTGTGACACCACAGAGGTTAAGAGAAGCAAGGAACCATTGTGACCCAATGCAGGCTAACAATCTAATGATCCCTTGTGGCACCAGGGGGTATAAAAAGGGCCAGGGATGGATTGTTACAGCACAGGGACCAATAGAAGCAAGGATCTATTATGCCACCATGGAGGCCAAGAATCAAATGATTCATTGTGACATCAAGTGGCCTAAAAGGGCATGGGATGCATTGTGACACCACAGGGGTTAAGAGAAGCAAGGATCCATTGTGACCCAATGGAGGCTAATAATCCCAGGATCCCATTTGACACCAGGGGGCGTAAAAGGGCCAGGGATGAATTGTGACAGCATGGGGCCCAATAGAAACAAGGAACCATTTTGACACAATGGAGGCCAAGAATCAAATGATTCATTGCGACATCAAGTGGCCTAAAAGGGCATGGGATGCATTATGACACCACAGAGGTTAAGAGAAGCAAGGAACCATTGTGACCCAATGCAGGCTAACAATCTAATGATCCCTTGTGACACCAATGGGCCTAAAAGGGGCAGGGATGAATTGTTACAGCACGGGGACCAATAGAAGCAAGGATCTATTATGCCACCATGGAGGCCAAGAATCAAATAATTCATTGTGACATCAAGTGGCCTAAAAGGGCATGGGATGCATTGTGACAGCACAGGGGTTAAGAGAAGCAAGGATCCATTGTGACCCAATGGAGGCTAACAATCTAATAATCCCTTTTGACACCAATGGGCCTAAAAGGAGCAGGGATGTATTGTGAAAGCATGGGGCCCAATGAAAACCTGGTACAATTACGCCACCATGGAGGCCAAGAATCAAATGATTCATTGTGACATCAAGTGGCCTAAAAGGGCATGGGATGCATTGTGACACCACAGGGGTTAAGAGAAGCAAGGAACCATTGTGACCCAATGCAGGCTAACAATCTAAGAATCCCTTTTGACACCAGGGGGCGCAAAAGGACCACGGATGGACTCTGACAGCATGGGGACCTATGGAAGCAAGGAACCATTATGACACCATGAAGGCCAAGAATCAAATGGTTCATTCTAAGACCAAGTGGCCTAAAAGGGCTTGGAATGCATTGTGACACCACAGAGGTTAAGAGAAGCAAGGAACCATTGTGACCCATTGCAGGCTAACAATCTAAGAATCCCTTGTGGCACCAGGGGGTATAAAAAGGGCCAGGGATGAATTGTGACAGCATGGGGCCCAATAGAAACAAGGATCTATTATGACACCATGGAGGCCAAGAATCAAATGATTCATTGTGACATCAAGTGGCCAAAAAGGGCATGGGATGCATTGTGACACCACAGAGGTTAAGAGAAGCAAGGAACCATTGTGACCCATTGCAGGCTAACAATCTAATGATCCCTTGTGACACCAATGGGCCTAAAAGGTCCAGGGATGAATTGTTACAGCACGGGGACCAATAGAAACAAGGATCTATTATGCCACCATGGAGGCCAAGAATCAAATAATTCATTGTGACATCATGTGGCCTAAAAGGGCATGGGATGCATTGTGACAGCACAGGGGTTAAGAGAAGCAAGGATCCATTGTGACCCAATGGAGGCTAACAATCTAATGATCCCTTTTGACACCAATGGGCCTAAAAGGAGCAGGGATGTATTGTGAAAGCATGGGGCCCAAGTAAAACCTGGTACAATTACGCCACCATGGAGGCCAAGAATCAAATGATTCATTGTGACATCAAGTGGCCTAAAAGGGCATGGGATGCATTGTGACACCACAGGGGTTAAGAGAACCAAGGAACCATTGTGACCCAATGCAGGCTAACAATCTAAGAATCCCTTTTGACACCAGGGGGCGCAAAAGGACCACGGATGGACTCTGACAGCATGGGGACCTATAGAAGCAAGGAACCATTATGACACCATGAAGGCCTAAAATCAAATGGTTCATTGTAAGACCAAGTGGCCTAAAAGGGCTTGGAATGCATTGTGACACCACAGAGGTTAAGAGAAGCAAGGAACCATTGTGACCCAATGCAGGCTAACAATCTAATGATCCCTTGTGGCACCAGGGGGTATAAAAAGGGCCAGGGATGGATTGTTACAGCACGGGGACCAATAGAAGCAAGGATCTATTATGCCACCATGGAGGCCAAGAATCAAATGATTCATTGTGACATCAAGTGGCCTAAAAGGGCATGGGATGCATTGTGACACCACAGGGGTTAAGAGAAGCAAGGATCCATTGTGACCCAATGGAGGCTAATAATCCCAGGATCCCATTTGACACCAGGGGGCGTAAAAGGGCCAGGGATGAATTGTGACAGCATGGGGCCCAATAGAAACAAGGAACCATTTTGACACAATGGAGGCCAAGAATCAAATGATTCATTGTGAAATCAAGTGGCCTAAAAGGGCATGGGATGCATTATGACACCACAGAGGTTAAGAGAAGCAAGGAACCATTGTGACCCAATGCAGGCTAACAATCTAATGATCCCTTGTGGCACCAATGGGCCTAAAAGGGGCAGGGATGAATTGTTACAGCACGGGGACCAATAGAAGCAAGGATCTATTATGCCACCATGGAGGCCAAGAATCAAATAATTCATTGTGACATCAAGTGGCCTAAAAGGGCATGGGATGCATTGTGACAGCACAGGGGTTAAGAGAAGCAAGGATCCATTGTGACCCAATGGAGGCTAACAATCTAATAATCCCTTTTGACACCAATGGGCCTAAAAGGAGCAGGGATGTATTGTGAAAGCATGGGGCCCAATGAAAACCTGGTACAATTACGCCACCATGGAGGCCAAGAATCAAATGATTCATTGTGACATCAAGTGGCCTAAAAGGGCATGGGATGCATTGTGACACCACAGGGGTTAAGAGAAGCAAGGAACCATTGTGACCCAATGCAGGCTAACAATCTAAGAATCCCTTTTGACACCAGGGGGCGCAAAAGGACCACGGATGGACTCTGACAGCATGGGGACCTATGGAAGCAAGGAACCATTATGACACCATGAAGGCCAAGAATCAAATGGTTCATTCTAAGACCAAGTGGCCTAAAAGGGCTTGGAATGCATTGTGACACCACAGAGGTTAAGAGAAGCAAGGAACCATTGTGACCCATTGCAGGCTAACAATCTAAGAATCCCTTGTGGCACCAGGGGGTATAAAAAGGGCCAGGGATGAATTGTGACAGCATGGGGCCCAATAGAAACAAGGATCTATTATGACACCATGGAGGCCAAGAATCAAATGATTCATTGTGACATCAAGTGGCCTAAAAGGGCATGGGATGCATTGTGACACCACAGAGGTTAAGAGAAGCAAGGAACCATTGTGACCCATTGCAGGCTAACAATCTAATGATCCCTTGTGACACCAATGGGCCTAAAAGGTCCAGGGATGAATTGTTACAGCACGGGGACCAATAGAAACAAGGATCTATTATGCCACCATGGAGGCCAAGAATCAAATAATTCATTGTGACATCAAGTGGCCTAAAAGGGCATGGGATGCATTGTGACAGCACAGGGGTTAAGAGAAGCAAGGATCCATTGTGACCCAATGGAGGCTAACAATCTAATGATCCCTTTTGACACCAATGGGCCTAAAAGGGGCAGGGATGTATTGTGAAAGCATGGGGCCCAAGTAAAACCTGGTACAATTACGCCACCATGGAGGCCAAGAATCAAATGATTCATTGTGACATCAAGTGGCCTAAAAGGGCATGGGATGCATTGTGACACCACAGGGGTTAAGAGAAGCAAGGAACCATTGTGACCCAATGCAGGCTAACAATCTAAGAATCCCTTTTGACACCAGGGGGCGCAAAAGGACCACGGATGGACTCTGACAGCATGGGGACCTATAGAAGCAAGGAACCATTATGACACCATGAAGGCCAAGAATCAAATGGTTCATTGTAAGACCAAGTGGCCTAAAAGGCTTGGAATGCATTGTGACACCACAGAGGTTAAGAGAAGCAAGGAACCATTGTGACCCAATGCAGGCTAACAATCTAATGATCCCTTGTGGCACCAGGGGGTATAAAAAGGGCCAGGGATGGATTGTTACAGCACGGGGACCAATAGAAGCAAGGATCTATTATGCCACCATGGAGGCCAAGAATCAAATGATTCATTGTGACATCAAGTGGCCTAAAAGGGCATGGGATGCATTGTGACACCACAGGGGTTAAGAGAAGCAAGGATCCATTGTGACCCAATGGAGGCTAATAATCCCAGGATCCCATTTGACACCAGGGGGCGTAAAAGGGCCAGGGATGAATTGTGACAGCATGGGGCCCAATAGAAACAAGGAACCATTTTGACACAATGGAGGCCAAGAATCAAATGATTCATTGTGACATCAAGTGGCCTAAAAGGGCATGGGATGCATTATGACACCACAGAGGTTAAGAGAAGCAAGGAACCATTGTGACCCAATGCAGGCTAACAATCTAATGATCCCTTGTGACACCAATGGGCCTAAAAGGGGCAGGGATGAATTGTTACAGCACGGGGACCAATAGAAGCAAGGATCTATTATGCCACCATGGAGGCCAAGAATCAAATAATTCATTGTGACATCAAGTGGCCTAAAAGGGCATGGGATGCATTGTGACAGCACAGGGGTTAAGAGAAGCAAGGATCCATTGTGACCCAATGCAGGCTAACAATCTAATAATCCCTTTTGACACCAATGGGCCTAAAAGGAGCAGGGATGTATTGTGAAAGCATGGGGCCCAATGAAAAGCTGGTACAATTACGCCACCATGGAGGCCAAGAATCAAATGATTCATTGTGACATCAAGTGGCCTAAAAGGGCATGGGATGCATTGTGACACCACAGGGGTTAAGAGAACCAAGGAACCATTGTGACCCAATGCAGGCTAACAATCTAAGAATCCCTTTTGACACCAGGGGGCGCAAAAGGACCACGGATGGACTCTGACAGCATGGGGACCTATGGAAGCAAGGAACCATTATGACACCATGAAGGCCAAGAATCAAATGGTTCATTGTAAGACCAAGTGGCCTAAAAGGGCTTGGAATGCATTGTGACACCACAGAGGTTAAGAGAAGCAAGGAACCATTGTGACCCATTGCAGGCTAACAATCTAATGATCCCTTGTGGCACCAGGGGGTATAAAAATGTCCAGGGATGAATTGTGACAGCATGGGGCCCAATAGAAACAAGGATCTATTATGACACCATTGAGGCCAAGAATCAAATGATTCATTGTGACATCAAGTGGCATAAAAGGGCATGGGATACATTGTGACACCACAGAGGTTAAGAGAAGCAAGGAACCATTGTGACCCATTGCAGGCTAACAATCTAATGATCCCTTGTGACACCAATGGGCCTAAAAGGTCCAGGGATGAATTGTTACAGCACGGGGACCAATAGAAGCAAGGATCTATTATGCCACCATGGAGGCCAAGAATCAAATAATTCATTGTGACATCATGTGGCCTAAAAGGGCATGGGATGCATTGTGACAGCACAGGGGTTAAGAGAAGCAAGGATCCATTGTGACCCAATGCAGGCTAACAATCTAATGATCCCTTTTGACACCAATGGGCCTAAAAGGGGCAGGGATGTATTGTGAAAGCGTGGGGCCCAAGTAAAACCTGGTACAATTACGCCACCATGGAGGCCAAGAATCAAATGATTCATTTTGACATCAAGTGGCCTAAAAGGGCATGGGATGCATTGTGACACCACAGGGGTTAAGAGAAGCAAGGAACCATTGTGACCCAATGCAGGCTAACAATCTAAGAATCCCTTTTGACACCAGGGGGCGCAAAAGGACCACGGATGGACTCTGACAGCATGGGGACCTATAGAAGCAAGGAACCATTAGGACACCATGAAGGCCAAGAATCAAATGGTTCATTCTAAGACCAAGTGGCCTAAAAGGGCTTGGAATGCATTGTGACACCACAGAGGTTAAGAGAAGCAAGGAACCATTGTGACCCAATGCAGGCTAACAATCTAATGATCCCTTGTGGCACCAGGGGGTATAAAAAGGGCCAGGGATGGATTGTTACAGCACGGGGACCAATAGAAGCAAGGATCTATTATGCCACCATGGAGGCCAAGAATCAAATGATTCATTGTGACATCAAGTGGCCTAAAAGGGCATGGGATGCATTGTGACACCACAGGGGTTAAGAGAAGCAAGGATCCATTGTGACCCAATGGAGGCTAATAATCCCAGGATCCCATTTGACACCAGGGGGCGTAAAAGGGCCAGGGATGAATTGTGACAGCATGGGGCCCAATAGAAACAAGGAACCATTTTGACACAATGGAGGCCAAGAATCAAATGATTCATTGTGAAATCAAGTGGCCTAAAAGGGCATGGGATGCATTATGACACCACAGAGGTTAAGAGAAGCAAGGAACCATTGTGACCCAATGCAGGCTAACAATCTAATGATCCCTTGTGACACCAATGGGCCTAAAAGGTCCAGGGATGAATTGTTACAGCACGGGGACCAATAGAAGCAAGGATCTATTATGCCACCATGGAGGCCAAGAATCAAATAATTCATTGTGACATCAAGTGGCCTAAAAGGGCATGGGATGCATTGTGACAGCACAGGGGTTAAGAGAAGCAAGGATCCATTGTGACCCAATGGAGGCTAACAATCTAATAATCCCTTTTGACACCAATGGGCCTAAAAGGGGCAGGGATGTATTGTGAAAGCATGGGGCCCAATGAAAACCTGGTACAATTACGCCACCATGGAGGCCAAGAATCAAATGATTCATTGTGACATCAAGTGGCCTAAAAGGGCATGGGATGCATTGTGACACCACAGGGGTTAAGAGAAGCAAGGAACCATTGTGACCCAATGCAGGCTAACAATCTAAGAATCCCTTTTGACACCAGGGGGCGCAAAAGGACCACGGATGGACTCTGACAGCATGGGGACCTATGGAAGCAAGGAACCATTATGACACCATGAAGGCCAAGAATCAAATGGTTCATTCTAAGACCAAGTGGTCTAAAAGGGCTTGGAATGCATTGTGACACCACAGAGGTTAAGAGAAGCAAGGAACCATTGTGACCCATTGCAGGCTAACAATCTAAGAATCCCTTGTGGCACCAGGGGGTATAAAAAGGGCCAGGGATGGATTGTTACAGCATGGGGCCCAATAGAAACAAGGATCTATTATGCCACCATGGAGGCCAAGAATCAAATGATTCATTGTGACATCAAGTGGCCTAAAAGGGCATGGGATGCATTGTGACACCACAGGGGTTAAGAGAAGCAAGGATCCATTGTGACCCAATGGAGGCTAATAATCCCAGGATCCCATTTGACACCAGGGGGCGTAAAAGGGCCAGGGATGAATTGTGACAGCATGGGGCCCAATAGAAACAAGGAACCATTTTGACACAATGGAGGCCAAGAATCAAATGATTCATTGTGAAATCAAGTGGCCTAAAAGGGCATGGGATGCATTATGACACCACAGAGGTTAAGAGAAGCAAGGAACCATTGTGACCCAATGCAGGCTAACAATCTAATGATCCCTTGTGGCACCAATGGGCCTAAAAGGGGCAGGGATGTATTGTGAAAGCATGGGGCCCAAGTAAAACCTGGTACAATTACGCCACCATGGAGGCCAAGAATCAAATGATTCATTGTGACATCAAGTGGCCTAAAAGGGCATGGGATGCATTGTGACACCACAGGGGTTAAGAGAAGCAAGGAACCATTGTGACCCAATGCAGGCTAACAATCTAAGAATCCCTTTTGACACCAGGGGGCGCAAAAGGACCACGGATGGACTCTGACAGCATGGGGACCTATAGAAGCAAGGAACCATTATGACACCATGAAGGCCAAGAATCAAATGGTTCATTGTAAGACCAAGTGGCCTAAAAGGCTTGGAATGCATTGTGACACCACAGAGGTTAAGAGAAGCAAGGAACCATTGTGACCCAATGCAGGCTAACAATCTAATGATCCCTTGTGGCACCAGGGGGTATAAAAAGGGCCAGGGATGGATTGTTACAGCACGGGGACCAATAGAAGCAAGGATCTATTATGCCACCATGGAGGCCAAGAATCAAATGATTCATTGTGACATCAAGTGGCCTAAAAGGGCATGGGATGCATTGTGACACCACAGGGGTTAAGAGAAGCAAGGATCCATTGTGACCCAATGGAGGCTAATAATCCCAGGATCCCATTTGACACCAGGGGGCGTAAAAGGGCCAGGGATGAATTGTGACAGCATGGGGCCCAATAGAAACAAGGAACCATTTTGACACAATGGAGGCCAAGAATCAAATGATTCATTGTGACATCAAGTGGCCTAAAAGGGCATGGGATGCATTATGACACCACAGAGGTTAAGAGAAGCAAGGAACCATTGTGACCCAATGCAGGCTAACAATCTAATGATCCCTTGTGACACCAATGGGCCTAAAAGGGGCAGGGATGAATTGTTACAGCACGGGGACCAATAGAAGCAAGGATCTATTATGCCACCATGGAGGCCAAGAATCAAATAATTCATTGTGACATCAAGTGGCCTAAAAGGGCATGGGATGCATTGTGACAGCACAGGGGTTAAGAGAAGCAAGGATCCATTGTGACCCAATGCAGGCTAACAATCTAATAATCCCTTTTGACACCAATGGGCCTAAAAGGAGCAGGGATGTATTGTGAAAGCATGGGGCCCAATGAAAAGCTGGTACAATTACGCCACCATGGAGGCCAAGAATCAAATGATTCATTGTGACATCAAGTGGCCTAAAAGGGCATGGGATGCATTGTGACACCACAGGGGTTAAGAGAACCAAGGAACCATTGTGACCCAATGCAGGCTAACAATCTAAGAATCCCTTTTGACACCAGGGGGCGCAAAAGGACCACGGATGGACTCTGACAGCATGGGGACCTATGGAAGCAAGGAACCATTATGACACCATGAAGGCCAAGAATCAAATGGTTCATTGTAAGACCAAGTGGCCTAAAAGGGCTTGGAATGCATTGTGACACCACAGAGGTTAAGAGAAGCAAGGAACCATTGTGACCCATTGCAGGCTAACAATCTAATGATCCCTTGTGGCACCAGGGGGTATAAAAATGTCCAGGGATGAATTGTGACAGCATGGGGCCCAATAGAAACAAGGATCTATTATGACACCATTGAGGCCAAGAATCAAATGATTCATTGTGACATCAAGTGGCATAAAAGGGCATGGGATACATTGTGACACCACAGAGGTTAAGAGAAGCAAGGAACCATTGTGACCCATTGCAGGCTAACAATCTAATGATCCCTTGTGACACCAATGGGCCTAAAAGGTCCAGGTATGAATTGTTACAGCACGGGGACCAATAGAAGCAAGGATCTATTATGCCACCATGGAGGCCAAGAATCAAATAATTCATTGTGACATCATGTGGCCTAAAAGGGCATGGGATGCATTGTGACAGCACAGGGGTTAAGAGAAGCAAGGATCCATTGTGACCCAATGCAGGCTAACAATCTAATGATCCCTTTTGACACCAATGGGCCTAAAAGGGGCAGGGATGTATTGTGAAAGCGTGGGGCCCAAGTAAAACCTGGTACAATTACGCCACCATGGAGGCCAAGAATCAAATGATTCATTTTGACATCAAGTGGCCTAAAAGGGCATGGGATGCATTGTGACACCACAGGGGTTAAGAGAAGCAAGGAACCATTGTGACCCAATGCAGGCTAACAATCTAAGAATCCCTTTTGACACCAGGGGGCGCAAAAGGACCACGGATGGACTCTGACAGCATGGGGACCTATAGAAGCAAGGAACCATTAGGACACCATGAAGGCCAAGAATCAAATGGTTCATTCTAAGACCAAGTGGCCTAAAAGGGCTTGGAATGCATTGTGACACCACAGAGGTTAAGAGAAGCAAGGAACCATTGTGACCCAATGCAGGCTAACAATCTAATGATCCCTTGTGGCACCAGGGGGTATAAAAAGGGCCAGGGATGGATTGTTACAGCACGGGGACCAATAGAAGCAAGGATCTATTATGCCACCATGGAGGCCAAGAATCAAATGATTCATTGTGACATCAAGTGGCCTAAAAGGGCATGGGATGCATTGTGACACCACAGGGGTTAAGAGAAGCAAGGATCCATTGTGACCCAATGGAGGCTAATAATCCCAGGATCCCATTTGACACCAGGGGGCGTAAAAGGGCCAGGGATGAATTGTGACAGCATGGGGCCCAATAGAAACAAGGAACCATTTTGACACAATGGAGGCCAAGAATCAAATGATTCATTGTGAAATCAAGTGGCCTAAAAGGGCATGGGATGCATTATGACACCACAGAGGTTAAGAGAAGCAAGGAACCATTGTGACCCAATGCAGGCTAACAATCTAATGATCCCTTGTGACACCAATGGGCCTAAAAGGTCCAGGGATGAATTGTTACAGCACGGGGACCAATAGAAGCAAGGATCTATTATGCCACCATGGAGGCCAAGAATCAAATAATTCATTGTGACATCAAGTGGCCTAAAAGGGCATGGGATGCATTGTGACAGCACAGGGGTTAAGAGAAGCAAGGATCCATTGTGACCCAATGGAGGCTAACAATCTAATAATCCCTTTTGACACCAATGGGCCTAAAAGGGGCAGGGATGTATTGTGAAAGCATGGGGCCCAATGAAAACCTGGTACAATTACGCCACCATGGAGGCCAAGAATCAAATGATTCATTGTGACATCAAGTGGCCTAAAAGGGCATGGGATGCATTGTGACACCACAGGGGTTAAGAGAAGCAAGGAACCATTGTGACCCAATGCAGGCTAACAATCTAAGAATCCCTTTTGACACCAGGGGGCGCAAAAGGACCACGGATGGACTCTGACAGCATGGGGACCTATGGAAGCAAGGAACCATTATGACACCATGAAGGCCAAGAATCAAATGGTTCATTCTAAGACCAAGTGGTCTAAAAGGGCTTGGAATGCATTGTGACACCACAGAGGTTAAGAGAAGCAAGGAACCATTGTGACCCATTGCAGGCTAACAATCTAAGAATCCCTTGTGGCACCAGGGGGTATAAAAAGGGCCAGGGATGGATTGTTACAGCATGGGGCCCAATAGAAACAAGGATCTATTATGCCACCATGGAGGCCAAGAATCAAATGATTCATTGTGACATCAAGTGGCCTAAAAGGGCATGGGATGCATTGTGACACCACAGGGGTTAAGAGAAGCAAGGATCCATTGTGACCCAATGGAGGCTAATAATCCCAGGATCCCATTTGACACCAGGGGGCGTAAAAGGGCCAGGGATGAATTGTGACAGCATGGGGCCCAATAGAAACAAGGAACCATTTTGACACAATGGAGGCCAAGAATCAAATGATTCATTGTGAAATCAAGTGGCCTAAAAGGGCATGGGATGCATTATGACACCACAGAGGTTAAGAGAAGCAAGGAACCATTGTGACCCAATGCAGGCTAACAATCTAATGATCCCTTGTGGCACCAATGGGCCTAAAAGGTGCAGGGATGAATTGTTACAGCACGGGGACCAATAGAAGCAAGGATCTATTATGCCACCATGGAGGCCAAGAATGAAATAATTCATTGTGACATCAAGTGGCCTAAAAGGGCATGGGATGCATTGTGACAGCACAGGGGTTAAGAGAAGCAAGGATCCATTGTGACCCAATGGAGGCTAACAATCTAATAATCCCTTTTGACACCAATGGGCCTAAAAGGAGCAGGGATGTATTGTGAAAGCATGGGGCCCAATGAAAACCTGGTACAATTACGCCACCATGGAGGCCAAGAATCAAATGATTCATTGTGACATCAAGTGGCCTAAAAGGGCATGGGATGCATTGTGACACCACAGGGGTTAAGAGAACCAAGGAACCATTGTGACCCAATGCAGGCTAACAATCTAAGAATCCCTTTTGACACCAGGGGGCGCAAAAGGACCACGGATGGACTCTGACAGCATGGGGACCTATGGAAGCAAGGAACCATTATGACACCATGAAGGCCTAAAATCAAATGGTTCATTCTAAGACCAAGTGGCCTAAAAGGGCTTGGAATGCATTGTGACACCACAGAGGTTAAGAGAAGCAAGGAACCATTGTGACCCATTGCAGGCTAACAATCTAAGAATCCCTTGTGGCACCAGGGGGTATAAAAAGGGCCAGGGATGAATTGTGACAGCATGGGGCCCAATAGAAACAAGGATCTATTATGACACCATGGAGGCCAAGAATCAAATGATTCATTGTGACATCAAGTGGCCTAAAAGGGCATGGGATGCATTGTGACACCACAGAGGTTAAGAGAAGCAAGGAACCATTGTGACCCATTGCAGGCTAACAATCTAATGATCCCTTGTGACACCAATGGGCCTAAAAGGTCCAGGGATGAATTGTTACAGCACGGGGACCAATAGAAACAAGGATCTATTATGCCACCATGGAGGCCAAGAATCAAATAATTCATTGTGACATCAAGTGGCCTAAAAGGGCATGGGATGCATTGTGACAGCACAGGGGTTAAGAGAAGCAAGGATCCATTGTGACCCAATGGAGGCTAACAATCTAATGATCCCTTTTGACACCAATGGGCCTAAAAGGGGCAGGGATGTATTGTGAAAGCATGGGGCCCAAGTAAAACCTGGTACAATTACGCCACCATGGAGGCCAAGAATCAAATGATTCATTGTGACATCAAGTGGCCTAAAAGGGCATGGGATGCATTGTGACACCACAGGGGTTAAGAGAAGCAAGGAACCATTGTGACCCAATGCAGGCTAACAATCTAAGAATCCCTTTTGACACCAGGGGGCGCAAAAGGACCACGGATGGACTCTGACAGCATGGGGACCTATAGAAGCAAGGAACCATTATGACACCATGAAGGCCAAGAATCAAATGGTTCATTGTAAGACCAAGTGGCCTAAAAGGCTTGGAATGCATTGTGACACCACAGAGGTTAAGAGAAGCAAGGAACCATTGTGACCCAATGCAGGCTAACAATCTAATGATCCCTTGTGGCACCAGGGGGTATAAAAAGGGCCAGGGATGGATTGTTACAGCACGGGGACCAATAGAAGCAAGGATCTATTATGCCACCATGGAGGCCAAGAATCAAATGATTCATTGTGACATCAAGTGGCCTAAAAGGGCATGGGATGCATTGTGACACCACAGGGGTTAAGAGAAGCAAGGATCCATTGTGACCCAATGGAGGCTAATAATCCCAGGATCCCATTTGACACCAGGGGGCGTAAAAGGGCCAGGGATGAATTGTGACAGCATGGGGCCCAATAGAAACAAGGAACCATTTTGACACAATGGAGGCCAAGAATCAAATGATTCATTGTGACATCAAGTGGCCTAAAAGGGCATGGGATGCATTATGACACCACAGAGGTTAAGAGAAGCAAGGAACCATTGTGACCCAATGCAGGCTAACAATCTAATGATCCCTTGTGACACCAATGGGCCTAAAAGGGGCAGGGATGAATTGTTACAGCACGGGGACCAATAGAAGCAAGGATCTATTATGCCACCATGGAGGCCAA
This sequence comes from Cinclus cinclus, assembly GCF_963662255.1. NCBI lineage: Eukaryota > Metazoa > Chordata > Aves > Passeriformes > Cinclidae > Cinclus > Cinclus cinclus. Next base: position 111,228 of record NW_026912228.1, on the reverse strand, counting down.
GAATCAAATAATTCATTGTGACATCAAGTGGCCTAAAAGGGCATGGGATGCATTGTGACAGCACAGGGGTTAAGAGAAGCAAGGATCCATTGTGACCCAATGCAGGCTAACAATCTAATAATCCCTTTTGACACCAATGGGCCTAAAAGGAGCAGGGATGTATTGTGAAAGCATGGGGCCCAATGAAAAGCTGGTACAATTACGCCACCATGGAGGCCAAGAATCAAATGATTCATTGTGACATCAAGTGGCCTAAAAGGGCATGGGATGCATTGTGACACCACAGGGGTTAAGAGAACCAAGGAACCATTGTGACCCAATGCAGGCTAACAATCTAAGAATCCCTTTTGACACCAGGGGGCGCAAAAGGACCACGGATGGACTCTGACAGCATGGGGACCTATGGAAGCAAGGAACCATTATGACACCATGAAGGCCAAGAATCAAATGGTTCATTGTAAGACCAAGTGGCCTAAAAGGGCTTGGAATGCATTGTGACACCACAGAGGTTAAGAGAAGCAAGGAACCATTGTGACCCATTGCAGGCTAACAATCTAATGATCCCTTGTGGCACCAGGGGGTATAAAAATGTCCAGGGATGAATTGTGACAGCATGGGGCCCAATAGAAACAAGGATCTATTATGACACCATTGAGGCCAAGAATCAAATGATTCATTGTGACATCAAGTGGCATAAAAGGGCATGGGATACATTGTGACACCACAGAGGTTAAGAGAAGCAAGGAACCATTGTGACCCATTGCAGGCTAACAATCTAATGATCCCTTGTGACACCAATGGGCCTAAAAGGTCCAGGGATGAATTGTTACAGCACGGGGACCAATAGAAGCAAGGATCTATTATGCCACCATGGAGGCCAAGAATCAAATAATTCATTGTGACATCATGTGGCCTAAAAGGGCATGGGATGCATTGTGACAGCACAGGGGTTAAGAGAAGCAAGGATCCATTGTGACCCAATGCAGGCTAACAATCTAATGATCCCTTTTGACACCAATGGGCCTAAAAGGGGCAGGGATGTATTGTGAAAGCGTGGGGCCCAAGTAAAACCTGGTACAATTACGCCACCATGGAGGCCAAGAATCAAATGATTCATTTTGACATCAAGTGGCCTAAAAGGGCATGGGATGCATTGTGACACCACAGGGGTTAAGAGAAGCAAGGAACCATTGTGACCCAATGCAGGCTAACAATCTAAGAATCCCTTTTGACACCAGGGGGCGCAAAAGGACCACGGATGGACTCTGACAGCATGGGGACCTATAGAAGCAAGGAACCATTAGGACACCATGAAGGCCAAGAATCAAATGGTTCATTCTAAGACCAAGTGGCCTAAAAGGGCTTGGAATGCATTGTGACACCACAGAGGTTAAGAGAAGCAAGGAACCATTGTGACCCAATGCAGGCTAACAATCTAATGATCCCTTGTGGCACCAGGGGGTATAAAAAGGGCCAGGGATGGATTGTTACAGCACGGGGACCAATAGAAGCAAGGATCTATTATGCCACCATGGAGGCCAAGAATCAAATGATTCATTGTGACATCAAGTGGCCTAAAAGGGCATGGGATGCATTGTGACACCACAGGGGTTAAGAGAAGCAAGGATCCATTGTGACCCAATGGAGGCTAATAATCCCAGGATCCCATTTGACACCAGGGGGCGTAAAAGGGCCAGGGATGAATTGTGACAGCATGGGGCCCAATAGAAACAAGGAACCATTTTGACACAATGGAGGCCAAGAATCAAATGATTCATTGTGAAATCAAGTGGCCTAAAAGGGCATGGGATGCATTATGACACCACAGAGGTTAAGAGAAGCAAGGAACCATTGTGACCCAATGCAGGCTAACAATCTAATGATCCCTTGTGACACCAATGGGCCTAAAAGGTCCAGGGATGAATTGTTACAGCACGGGGACCAATAGAAGCAAGGATCTATTATGCCACCATGGAGGCCAAGAATCAAATAATTCATTGTGACATCAAGTGGCCTAAAAGGGCATGGGATGCATTGTGACAGCACAGGGGTTAAGAGAAGCAAGGATCCATTGTGACCCAATGGAGGCTAACAATCTAATAATCCCTTTTGACACCAATGGGCCTAAAAGGGGCAGGGATGTATTGTGAAAGCATGGGGCCCAATGAAAACCTGGTACAATTACGCCACCATGGAGGCCAAGAATCAAATGATTCATTGTGACATCAAGTGGCCTAAAAGGGCATGGGATGCATTGTGACACCACAGGGGTTAAGAGAAGCAAGGAACCATTGTGACCCAATGCAGGCTAACAATCTAAGAATCCCTTTTGACACCAGGGGGCGCAAAAGGACCACGGATGGACTCTGACAGCATGGGGACCTATGGAAGCAAGGAACCATTATGACACCATGAAGGCCAAGAATCAAATGGTTCATTCTAAGACCAAGTGGTCTAAAAGGGCTTGGAATGCATTGTGACACCACAGAGGTTAAGAGAAGCAAGGAACCATTGTGACCCATTGCAGGCTAACAATCTAAGAATCCCTTGTGGCACCAGGGGGTATAAAAAGGGCCAGGGATGGATTGTTACAGCATGGGGCCCAATAGAAACAAGGATCTATTATGACACCATGGAGGCCAAGAATCAAATGATTCATTGTGACATCAAGTGGCCTAAAAGGGCATGGGATGCATTGTGACACCACAGAGGTTAAGAGAAGCAAGGAACCATTGTGACCCATTGCAGGCTAACAATCTAATGATCCCTTGTGACACCAATGGGCCTAAAAGGTCCAGGGATGAATTGTTACAGCACGGGGACCAATAGAAACAAGGATCTATTATGCCACCATGGAGGCCAAGAATCAAATAATTCATTGTGACATCATGTGGCCTAAAAGGGCATGGGATGCATTGTGACAGCACAGGGGTTAAGAGAAGCAAGGATCCATTGTGACCCAATGGAGGCTAACAATCTAATGATCCCTTTTGACACCAATGGGCCTAAAAGGGGCAGGGATGTATTGTGAAAGCATGGGGCCCAAGTAAAACCTGGTACAATTACGCCACCATGGAGGCCAAGAATCAAATGATTCATTGTGACATCAAGTGGCCTAAAAGGGCATGGGATGCATTGTGACACCACAGGGGTTAAGAGAACCAAGGAACCATTGTGACCCAATGCAGGCTAACAATCTAAGAATCCCTTTTGACACCAGGGGGCGCAAAAGGACCACGGATGGACTCTGACAGCATGGGGACCTATAGAAGCAAGGAACCATTATGACACCATGAAGGCCAAGAATCAAATGGTTCATTGTAAGACCAAGTGGCCTAAAAGGGCTTGGAATGCATTGTGACACCACAGAGGTTAAGAGAAGCAAGGAACCATTGTGACCCAATGCAGGCTAACAATCTAATGATCCCTTGTGGCACCAGGGGGTATAAAAAGGGCCAGGGATGGATTGTTACAGCACGGGGACCAATAGAAGCAAGGATCTATTATGCCACCATGGAGGCCAAGAATCAAATGATTCATTGTGACATCAAGTGGCCTAAAAGGGCATGGGATGCATTGTGACACCACAGGGGTTAAGAGAAGCAAGGATCCATTGTGACCCAATGGAGGCTAATAATCCCAGGATCCCATTTGACACCAGGGGGCGTAAAAGGGCCAGGGATGAATTGTGACAGCATGGGGCCCAATAGAAACAAGGAACCATTTTGACACAATGGAGGCCAAGAATCAAATGATTCATTGTGACATCAAGTGGCCTAAAAGGGCATGGGATGCATTATGACACCACAGAGGTTAAGAGAAGCAAGGAACCATTGTGACCCAATGCAGGCTAACAATCTAATGATCCCTTGTGACACCAATGGGCCTAAAAGGGGCAGGGATGAATTGTTACAGCACGGGGACCAATAGAAGCAAGGATCTATTATGCCACCATGGAGGCCAAGAATCAAATAATTCATTGTGACATCAAGTGGCCTAAAAGGGCATGGGATGCATTGTGACAGCACAGGGGTTAAGAGAAGCAAGGATCCATTGTGACCCAATGGAGGCTAACAATCTAATAATCCCTTTTGACACCAATGGGCCTAAAAGGGGCAGGGATGTATTGTGAAAGCATGGGGCCCAATGAAAACCTGGTACAATTACGCCACCATGGAGGCCAAGAATCAAATGATTCATTGTGACATCAAGTGGCCTAAAAGGGCATGGGATGCATTGTGACACCACAGGGGTTAAGAGAAGCAAGGAACCATTGTGACCCAATGCAGGCTAACAATCTAAGAATCCCTTTTGACACCAGGGGGCGCAAAAGGACCACGGATGGACTCTGACAGCATGGGGACCTATGGAAGCAAGGAACCATTATGACACCATGAAGGCCAAGAATCAAATGGTTCATTCTAAGACCAAGTGGCCTAAAAGGGCTTGGAATGCATTGTGACACCACAGAGGTTAAGAGAAGCAAGGAACCATTGTGACCCATTGCAGGCTAACAATCTAAGAATCCCTTGTGGCACCAGGGGGTATAAAAAGGGCGAGGGATGAATTGTGACAGCATGGGGCCCAATAGAAACAAGGATCTATTATGACACCATGGAGGCCAAGAATCAAATGATTCATTGTGACATCAAGTGGCCTAAAAGGGCATGGGATGCATTGTGACACCACAGAGGTTAAGAGAAGCAAGGAACCATTGTGACCCATTGCAGGCTAACAATCTAATGATCCCTTGTGACACCAATGGGCCTAAAAGGTCCAGGGATGAATTGTTACAGCACGGGGAACAATAGAAACAAGGATCTATTATGCCACCATGGAGGCCAAGAATCAAATAATTCATTGTGACATCATGTGGCCTAAAAGGGCATGGGATGCATTGTGACAGCACAGGGGTTAAGAGAAGCAAGGATCCATTGTGACCCAATGGAGGCTAACAATCTAATGATCCCTTTTGACACCAATGGGCCTAAAAGGGGCAGGGATGTATTGTGAAAGCATGGGGCCCAAGTAAAACCTGGTACAATTACGCCACCATGGAGGCCAAGAATCAAATGATTCATTGTGACATCAAGTGGCCTAAAAGGGCATGGGATGCATTGTGACACCACAGGGGTTAAGAGAAGCAAGGAACCATTGTGACCCAATGCAGGCTAACAATCTAAGAATCCCTTTTGACACCAGGGGGCGCAAAAGGACCACGGATGGACTCTGACAGCATGGGGACCTATAGAAGCAAGGAAACATTATGACACCATGAAGGCCAAGAATCAAATGGTTCATTGTAAGACCAAGTGGCCTAAAAGGCTTGGAATGCATTGTGACACCACAGAGGTTAAGAGAAGCAAGGAACCATTGTGACCCAATGCAGGCTAACAATCTAATGATCCCTTGTGGCACCAGGGGGTATAAAAAGAGCCAGGGATGGATTGTTACAGCACGGGGACCAATAGAAGCAAGGATCTATTATGCCACCGTGGAGGCCAAGAATCAAATGATTCATTGTGACATCAAGTGGCCTAAAAGGGCATGGGATGCATTGTGACACCACAGGGGTTAAGAGAAGCAAGGATCCATTGTGACCCAATGGAGGCTAATAATCCCAGGATCCCATTTGACACCAGGGGGCGTAAAAGGGCCAGGGATGAATTGTGACAGCATGGGGCCCAATAGAAACAAGGAACCATTTTGACACAATGGAGGCCAAGAATCAAATGATTCATTGTGACATCAAGTGGCCTAAAAGGGCATGGGATGCATTATGACACCACAGACGTTAAGAGAAGCAAGGAACCATTGTGACCCAATGCAGGCTAACAATCTAATGATCCCTTGTGGCACCAATGGGCCTAAAAGGGGCAGGGATGAATTGTTACAGCACGGGGACCAATAGAAGCAAGGATCTATTATGCCACCATGGAGGCCAAGAATCAAATAATTCATTGTGACATCAAGTGGCCTAAAAGGGCATGGGATGCATTGTGACAGCACAGGGGTTAAGAGAAGCAAGGATCCATTGTGACCCAATGGAGGCTAACAATCTAATAATCCCTTTTGACACCAATGGGCCTAAAAGTAGCAGGGATGTATTGTGAAAGCATGGGGCCCAATGAAAACCTGGTACAATTACGCCACCATGGAGGCCAAGAATCAAATGATTCATTGTGACATCAAGTGGCCTAAAAGGGCATGGGATGCATTGTGACACCACAGGGGTTAAGAGAAGCAAGGAACCATTGTGACCCAATGCAGGCTAACAATCTAAGAATCCCTTTTGACACCAGGGGGCGCAAAAGGACCACGGATGGACTCTGACAGCATGGGGACCTATGGAAGCAAGGAACCATTATGCCACCATGAAGGCCAAGAATCAAATGGTTCATTGTAAGACCAAGTGGTCTAAAAGGGCTTGGAATGCATTGTGACACCACAGAGGTTAAGAGAAGCAAGGAAACATTGTGACCCAATGCAGGCTAACAATCTAATGATCCCTTGTGGCAACAGGGGGTATAAAAAGGGCCATGGATGTATTGTGACAGCATGGGGCCCAATAGAAACAAGGAACAATTATGACACCATGGTGGCCAAGAATCAAATGATTCATTGTGACATCAAGTGGCCTAAAAGGGCATGGGATGCATTGTGACACCACAGGGGTTAATAGAAGCAAGGAACCATTGTGACCCAATGCAGGCTAACAATCTAAGAATCCCTTTTGACACCAGGGGACGCAAAAGGACCACGGATGGACTCTGACAGCATGGGGACCTATGGAAGCAAGGAACCATTATGACACCATGAAGGCCAAGAATCAAATGGTTCATTGTAAGACCAAGTGGCCTAAAAGGGCTTGGAATGCATTGTGACACCACAGAGGTTAAGAGAAGCAAGGAACCATTGTGACCCAATGCAGGCTAACAATCTAATGATCCCTTGTGGCACCAGGGGGTATAAAAAGGGCCAGGGATGGATTGTTACAGCACGGGGACCAATAGAAGCAAGGATCTATTATGCCACCATGGAGGCCAAGAATCAAATGATTCATTGTGACATCAAGTGGCCTAAAAGGGCATGGGATGCATTGTGACACCACAGGGGTTAAGAGAAGCAAGGATCCATTGTGACCCAATGGAGGCTAATAATCCCAGGATCCCATTTGACACCAGGGGGCGTAAAAGGGCCAGGGATGAATTGTGACAGCATGGGGCCCAATAGAAACAAGGAGCCATTTTGACACAATGGAGGCCAAGAATCAAATGATTCATTGTGACATCAAGTGGCCTAAAAGGGCATGGGATGCATTATGACACCACAGAGGTTAAGAGAAGCAAGGAACCATTGTGACCCAATGCAGGCTAACAATCTAATGATCCCTTGTGGCAACAGGGGGTATAAAAAGGGCCATGGATGTATTGTGACAGCATGGGGCCCAATAGAAACAAGGAACAATTATGACACCATGGTGGCCAAGAATCAAATGATTCATTGTGACATCAAGTGGCCTAAAAGGGCATGGGATGCATTGTGACACCACAGGGGTTAAGAGAAGCAAGGAACCATTGTGACCCAATGCAGGCTAACAATCTAAGAATCCCTTTTGACACCAGGGGGCGCAAAAGGACCACGGATGGACTCTGACAGCATGGGGACCTATGGAAGCAAGGAACCATTATGACACCATGAAGGCCAAGAATCAAATGGTTCATTCTAAGACCAAGTGGCCTAAAAGGGCATGGGATGCATTGTGACACCACAGAGGTTAAGAGAAGCAAGGAACCATTGTGACCCATTGCAGGCTAACAATCTAATGATCCCTTGTGACACCAATGGGCCTAAAAGGTCCAGGGATGAATTGTTACAGCACGGGGACCAATAGAAACAAGGATCTATTATGCCACCATGGAGGCCAAGAATCAAATAATTCATTGTGACATCATGTGGCCTAAAAGGGCATGGGATGCATTGTGACAGCACAGGGGTTAAGAGAAGCAAGGATCCATTGTGACCCAATGCAGGCTAACAATCTAATGATCCCTTTTGACACCAATGGGCCTAAAAGGGGCAGGGATGTATTGTGAAAGCGTGGGGCCCAATGAAAACCTGGTACAATTACGCCACCATGGAGGCCAAGAATCAAATGATTCATTGTGACATCAAGTGGCCTAAAAGGGCATGGGATGCATTGTGACACCACAGGGGTTAAGAGAAGCAAGGAACCATTGTGACCCAATGCAGGCTAACAATCTAAGAATCCCTTTTGACACCAGGGGGCGCAAAAGGACCACGGATGGACTCTGACAGCATGGGGACCTATAGAAGCAAGGAACCATTATGACACCATGAAGGCCAAGAATCAAATGGTTCATTGTAAGACCAAGTGGCCTAAAAGGGCTTGGAATGCATTGTGACACCACAGAGGTTAAGAGAAGCAAGGAACCATTGTGACCCAATGCAGGCTAACAATCTAATGATCCCTTGTGGCACCAGGGGGTATAAAAAGGGCCAGGGATGGATTGTTACAGCACGGGGACCAATAGAAGCAAGGATCTATTATGCCACCATGGAGGCCAAGAATCAAATGATTCATTGTGACATCAAGTGGCCTAAAAGGGCATGGGATGCATTGTGACACCACAGGGGTTAAGAGAAGCAAGGATCCATTGTGACCCAATGGAGGCTAATAATCCCAGGATCCCATTTGACACCAGGGGGCGTAAAAGGGCCAGGGATGAATTGTGACAGCATGGGGCCCAATAGAAACAAGGAACCATTTTGACACAATGGAGGCCAAGAATCAAATGATTCATTGTGACATCAAGTGGCCTAAAAGGGCATGGGATGCATTGTGACACCACAGGGGTTAAGAGAAGCAAGGAACCATTGTGACCCAATGCAGGCTAACAATCTAATGATCCCTTGTGGCACCAAAGGGCCTAAAAGGGGCAGGGATGAATTGTTACAGCACGGGGACCAATAGAAGCAAGGATCTATTATGCCACCATGGAGGCCAAGAATCAAATAATTCATTGTGACATCAAGTGGCCTAAAAGGGCATGGGATGCATTGTGACAGCACAGGGGTTAAGAGAAGCAAGGATCCATTGTGACCCAATGGAGGCTAACAATCTAATAATCCCTTTTGACACCAATGGGCCTAAAAGGAGCAGGGATGTATTGTGAAAGCATGGGGCCCAATGAAAACCTGGTACAATTACGCCACCATGGAGGCCAAGAATCAAATGATTCATTGTGACATCAAGTGGCCTAAAAGGGCATGGGATGCATTGTGACACCACAGGGGTTAAGAGAAGCAAGGAACCATTGTGACCCAATGCAGGCTAACAATCTAAGAATCCCTTTTGACACCAGGGGGCGCAAAAGGACCACGGATGGACTCTGACAGCATGGGGACCTATGGAAGCAAGGAACCATTATGACACCATGAAGGCCAAGAATCAAATGGTTCATTCTAAGACCAAGTGGCCTAAAAGGGCTTGGAATGCATTGTGACACCACAGAGGTTAAGAGAAGCAAGGAACCATTGTGACCCATTGCAGGCTAACAATCTAATGATCCCTTGTGGCACCAGGGGGTATAAAAAGGGCCAGGGATGAATTGTGACAGCATGGGGCCCAATAGAAACAAGGATCTATTATGACACCATGGAGGCCAAGAATCAAATGATTCATTGTGACATCAAGTGGCCTAAAAGGGCATGGGATGCATTGTGACACCACAGAGGTTAAGAGAAGCAAGGAACCATTGTGACCCATTGCAGGCTAACAATCTAATGATCCCTTGTGACACCAATGGGCCTAAAAGGGGCAGGGATGAATTGTTACAGCACGGGGACCAATAGAAACAAGGATCTATTATGCCACCATGGAGGCCAAGAATCAAATAATTCATTGTGACATCATGTGGCCTAAAAGGGCATGGGATGCATTGTGACAGCACAGGGGTTAAGAGAAGCAAGGATCCATTGTGACCCAATGGAGGCTAACAATCTAATAATCCCTTTTGACACCAATGGGCCTAAAAGGAGCAGGGATGTATTGTGAAAGCATGGGGCCCAATGAAAAGCTGGTACAATTACGCCACCATGGAGGCCAAGAATCAAATGATTCATTGTGACATCAAGTGGCCTAAAAGGGCATGGGATGCATTGTGACACCACAGGGGTTAAGAGAACCAAGGAACCATTGTGACCCAATGCAGGCTAACAATCTAAGAATCCCTTTTGACACCAGGGGGCGAAAAAGGACCACGGATGGACTCTGACAGCATGGGGACCTATAGAAGCAAGGAACCATTATGACACCATGAAGGCCTAAAATCAAATGGTTCATTGTAAGACCAAGTGGCCTAAAAGGGCTTGGAATGCATTGTGACACCACAGAGGTTAAGAGAAGCAAGGAACCATTGTGACCCAATGCAGGCTAACAATCTAATGATCCCTTGTGGCACCAGGGGGTATAAAAAGGGCCAGGGATGGATTGTTACAGCACGGGGACCAATAGAAGCAAGGATCTATTATGCCACCATGGAGGCCAAGAATCAAATGATTCATTGTGACATCAAGTGGCCTAAAAGGGCATGGGATGCATTGTGACACCACAGGGGTTAAGAGAAGCAAGGATCCATTGTGACCCAATGGAGGCTAATAATCCCAGGATCCCATTTGACACCAGGGGGCGTAAAAGGGCCAGGGATGAATTGTGACAGCATGGGGCCCAATAGAAACAAGGAACCATTTTGACACAATGGAGGCCAAGAATCAAATGATTCATTGTGACATCAAGTGGCCTAAAAGGGCATGGGATGCATTGTGACACCACAGAGGTTAAGAGAAGCAAGGAACCATTGTGACCCAATGCAGGCTAACAATCTAATGATCCCTTGTGGCACCAATGGGCCTAAAAGGGGCAGGGATGAATTGTTACAGCACGGGGACCAATAGAAGCAAGGATCTATTATGCCACCATGGAGGCCAAGAATCAAATAATTCATTGTGACATCATGTGGCCTAAAAGGGCATGGGATGCATTGTGACAGCACAGGGGTTAAGAGAAGCAAGGATCCATTGTGACCCAATGGAGGCTAACAATCTAATAATCCCTTTTGACACCAATGGGCCTAAAAGGAGCAGGGATGTATTGTGAAAGCATGGGGCCCAATGAAAAGCTAGTACAATTACGCCACCATGGAGGCCAAGAATCAAATGATTCATTGTGACATCAAGTGGCCTAAAAGGGCATGGGATGCATTGTGACACCACAGGGGTTAAGAGAACCAAGGAACCATTGTGACCCAATGCAGGCTAACAATCTAAGAATCCCTTTTGACACCAGGGGGCGAAAAAGGACCACGGATGGACTCTGACAGCATGGGGACCTATAGAAGCAAGGAACCATTATGACACCATGAAGGCCTAAAATCAAATGGTTCATTGTAAGACCAAGTGGCCTAAAAGGGCTTGGAATGCATTGTGACACCACAGAGGTTAAGAGAAGCAAGGAACCATTGTGACCCAATGCAGGCTAACAATCTAATGATCCCTTGTGGCACCAGGGGGTATAAAAAGGGCCAGGGATGGATTGTTACAGCACGGGGACCAATAGAAGCAAGGATCTATTATGCCACCATGGAGGCCAAGAATCAAATGATTCATTGTGACATCAAGTGGCCTAAAAGGGCATGGGATGCATTGTGACACCACAGGGGTTAAGAGAAGCAAGGATCCATTGTGACCCAATGGAGGCTAATAATCCCAGGATCCCATTTGACACCAGGGGGCGTAAAAGGGCCAGGGATGAATTGTGACAGCATGGGGCCCAATAGAAACAAGGAGCCATTTTGACACAATGGAGGCCAAGAATCAAATGATTCATTGTGACATCAAGTGGCCTAAAAGGGCATGGGATGCATTATGACACCACAGAGGTTAAGAGAAGCAAGGAACCATTGTGACCCAATGCAGGCTAACAATCTAATGATCCCTTGTGGCAACAGGGGGTATAAAAAGGGCCATGGATGTATTGTGACAGCATGGGGCCCAATAGAAACAAGGAACAATTATGACACCATGGTGGCCAAGAATCAAATGATTCATTGTGACATCAAGTGGCCTAAAAGGGCATGGGATGCATTGTGACACCACAGGGGTTAAGAGAAGCAAGGAACCATTGTGACCCAATGCAGGCTAACAATCTAAGAATCCCTTTTGACACCAGGGGGCGCAAAAGGACCACGGATGGACTCTGACAGCATGGGGACCTATGGAAGCAAGGAACCATTATGACACCATGAAGGCCAAGAATCAAATGGTTCATTCTAAGACCAAGTGGCCTAAAAGGGCTTGGAATGCATTGTGACACCACAGAGGTTAAGAGAAGCAAGGAACCATTGTGACCCAATGCAGGCGAACAATCTAATGATCCCTTGTGACACCAATGGGCCTAAAAGGGGCAGGGATGAATTGTTACAGCACGGGGACCAATAGAAGCAAGGATCTATTATGCCACCATGGAGGCCAAGAATCAAATAATTCATTGTGACATCATGTGGCCTAAAAGGGCATGGGATGCATTGTGACAGCACAGGGGTTAAGAGAAGCAAGGAACCATTGTGACCCAATGCAGGCTAACAATCTAAGAATCCCTTTTGACACCAGGGGGCGCAAAAGGACCACGGATGGACTCTGACAGCATGGGGACCTATAGAAGCAAGGAACCATTATGACACCATGAAGGCCAAGAATCAAATGGTTCATTGTAAGACCAAGTGGCCTAAAAGGGCTTGGAATGCATTGTGACACCACAGAGGTTAAGAGAAGCAAGGAACCATTGTGACCCAATGCAGGCTAACAATCTAATGATCCCTTGTGGCACCAGGGGGTATAAAAAGGGCCAGGGATGGATTGTTACAGCACGGGGACCAATAGAAGCAAGGATCTATTATGCCACCATGGAGGCCAAGAATCAAATGATTCATTGTGACATCAAGTGGCCTAAAAGGGCATGGGATGCATTGTGACACCACAGGGGTTAAGAGAAGCAAGGATCCATTGTGACCCAATGGAGGCTAATAATCCCAGGATCCCATTTGACACCAGGGGGCGTAAAAGGGCCAGGGATGAATTGTGACAGCATGGGGCCCAATAGAAACAAGGAACCATTTTGACACAATGGAGGCCAAGAATCAAATGATTCATTGTGACATCAAGTGGCCTAAAAGGGCATGGGATGCATTATGACACCACAGAGGTTAAGAGAAGCAAGGAACCATTGTGACCCAATGCAGGCTAACAATCTAATGATCCCTTGTGACACCAATGGGCCTAAAAGGGGCAGGGATGAATTGTTACAGCACGGGGACCAATAGAAGCAAGGATCTATTATGCCACCATGGAGGCCAAGAATCAAATAATTCATTGTGACATCAAGTGGCCTAAAAGGGCATGGGATGCATTGTGACAGCACAGGGGTTAAGAGAAGCAAGGATCCATTGTGACCCAATGCAGGCTAACAATCTAATAATCCCTTTTGACACCAATGGGCCTAAAAGGAGCAGGGATGTATTGTGAAAGCATGGGGCCCAATGAAAAGCTGGTACAATTACGCCACCATGGAGGCCAAGAATCAAATGATTCATTGTGACATCAAGTGGCCTAAAAGGGCATGGGATGCATTGTGACACCACAGGGGTTAAGAGAACCAAGGAACCATTGTGACCCAATGCAGGCTAACAATCTAAGAATCCCTTTTGACACCAGGGGGCGCAAAAGGACCACGGATGGACTCTGACAGCATGGGGACCTATGGAAGCAAGGAACCATTATGACACCATGAAGGCCAAGAATCAAATGGTTCATTGTAAGACCAAGTGGCCTAAAAGGGCTTGGAATGCATTGTGACACCACAGAGGTTAAGAGAAGCAAGGAACCATTGTGACCCATTGCAGGCTAACAATCTAATGATCCCTTGTGGCACCAGGGGGTATAAAAATGTCCAGGGATGAATTGTGACAGCATGGGGCCCAATAGAAACAAGGATCTATTATGACACCATTGAGGCCAAGAATCAAATGATTCATTGTGACATCAAGTGGCATAAAAGGGCATGGGATACATTGTGACACCACAGAGGTTAAGAGAAGCAAGGAACCATTGTGACCCATTGCAGGCTAACAATCTAATGATCCCTTGTGACACCAATGGGCCTAAAAGGTCCAGGGATGAATTGTTACAGCACGGGGACCAATAGAAGCAAGGATCTATTATGCCACCATGGAGGCCAAGAATCAAATAATTCATTGTGACATCATGTGGCCTAAAAGGGCATGGGATGCATTGTGACAGCACAGGGGTTAAGAGAAGCAAGGATCCATTGTGACCCAATGCAGGCTAACAATCTAATGATCCCTTTTGACACCAATGGGCCTAAAAGGGGCAGGGATGTATTGTGAAAGCGTGGGGCCCAAGTAAAACCTGGTACAATTACGCCACCATGGAGGCCAAGAATCAAATGATTCATTTTGACATCAAGTGGCCTAAAAGGGCATGGGATGCATTGTGACACCACAGGGGTTAAGAGAAGCAAGGAACCATTGTGACCCAATGCAGGCTAACAATCTAAGAATCCCTTTTGACACCAGGGGGCGCAAAAGGACCACGGATGGACTCTGACAGCATGGGGACCTATAGAAGCAAGGAACCATTAGGACACCATGAAGGCCAAGAATCAAATGGTTCATTCTAAGACCAAGTGGCCTAAAAGGGCTTGGAATGCATTGTGACACCACAGAGGTTAAGAGAAGCAAGGAACCATTGTGACCCAATGCAGGCTAACAATCTAATGATCCCTTGTGGCACCAGGGGGTATAAAAAGGGCCAGGGATGGATTGTTACAGCACGGGGACCAATAGAAGCAAGGATCTATTATGCCACCATGGAGGCCAAGAATCAAATGATTCATTGTGACATCAAGTGGCCTAAAAGGGCATGGGATGCATTGTGACACCACAGGGGTTAAGAGAAGCAAGGATCCATTGTGACCCAATGGAGGCTAATAATCCCAGGATCCCATTTGACACCAGGGGGCGTAAAAGGGCCAGGGATGAATTGTGACAGCATGGGGCCCAATAGAAACAAGGAACCATTTTGACACAATGGAGGCCAAGAATCAAATGATTCATTGTGAAATCAAGTGGCCTAAAAGGGCATGGGATGCATTATGACACCACAGAGGTTAAGAGAAGCAAGGAACCATTGTGACCCAATGCAGGCTAACAATCTAATGATCCCTTGTGACACCAATGGGCCTAAAAGGTCCAGGGATGAATTGTTACAGCACGGGGACCAATAGAAGCAAGGATCTATTATGCCACCATGGAGGCCAAGAATCAAATAATTCATTGTGACATCAAGTGGCCTAAAAGGGCATGGGATGCATTGTGACAGCACAGGGGTTAAGAGAAGCAAGGATCCATTGTGACCCAATGGAGGCTAACAATCTAATAATCCCTTTTGACACCAATGGGCCTAAAAGGGGCAGGGATGTATTGTGAAAGCATGGGGCCCAATGAAAACCTGGTACAATTACGCCACCATGGAGGCCAAGAATCAAATGATTCATTGTGACATCAAGTGGCCTAAAAGGGCATGGGATGCATTGTGACACCACAGGGGTTAAGAGAAGCAAGGAACCATTGTGACCCAATGCAGGCTAACAATCTAAGAATCCCTTTTGACACCAGGGGGCGCAAAAGGACCACGGATGGACTCTGACAGCATGGGGACCTATGGAAGCAAGGAACCATTATGACACCATGAAGGCCAAGAATCAAATGGTTCATTCTAAGACCAAGTGGTCTAAAAGGGCTTGGAATGCATTGTGACACCACAGAGGTTAAGAGAAGCAAGGAACCATTGTGACCCATTGCAGGCTAACAATCTAAGAATCCCTTGTGGCACCAGGGGGTATAAAAAGGGCCAGGGATGGATTGTTACAGCATGGGGCCCAATAGAAACAAGGATCTATTATGACACCATGGAGGCCAAGAATCAAATGATTCATTGTGACATCAAGTGGCCTAAAAGGGCATGGGATGCATTGTGACACCACAGAGGTTAAGAGAAGCAAGGAACCATTGTGACCCATTGCAGGCTAACAATCTAATGATCCCTTGTGACACCAATGGGCCTAAAAGGTCCAGGGATGAATTGTTACAGCACGGGGACCAATAGAAACAAGGATCTATTATGCCACCATGGAGGCCAAGAATCAAATAATTCATTGTGACATCATGTGGCCTAAAAGGGCATGGGATGCATTGTGACAGCACAGGGGTTAAGAGAAGCAAGGATCCATTGTGACCCAATGGAGGCTAACAATCTAATGATCCCTTTTGACACCAATGGGCCTAAAAGGGGCAGGGATGTATTGTGAAAGCATGGGGCCCAAGTAAAACCTGGTACAATTACGCCACCATGGAGGCCAAGAATCAAATGATTCATTGTGACATCAAGTGGCCTAAAAGGGCATGGGATGCATTGTGACACCACAGGGGTTAAGAGAACCAAGGAACCATTGTGACCCAATGCAGGCTAACAATCTAAGAATCCCTTTTGACACCAGGGGGCGCAAAAGGACCACGGATGGACTCTGACAGCATGGGGACCTATAGAAGCAAGGAACCATTATGACACCATGAAGGCCAAGAATCAAATGGTTCATTGTAAGACCAAGTGGCCTAAAAGGGCTTGGAATGCATTGTGACACCACAGAGGTTAAGAGAAGCAAGGAACCATTGTGACCCAATGCAGGCTAACAATCTAATGATCCCTTGTGGCACCAGGGGGTATAAAAAGGGCCAGGGATGGATTGTTACAGCACGGGGACCAATAGAAGCAAGGATCTATTATGCCACCATGGAGGCCAAGAATCAAATGATTCATTGTGACATCAAGTGGCCTAAAAGGGCATGGGATGCATTGTGACACCACAGGGGTTAAGAGAAGCAAGGATCCATTGTGACCCAATGGAGGCTAATAATCCCAGGATCCCATTTGACACCAGGGGGCGTAAAAGGGCCAGGGATGAATTGTGACAGCATGGGGCCCAATAGAAACAAGGAACCATTTTGACACAATGGAGGCCAAGAATCAAATGATTCATTGTGACATCAAGTGGCCTAAAAGGGCATGGGATGCATTATGACACCACAGAGGTTAAGAGAAGCAAGGAACCATTGTGACCCAATGCAGGCTAACAATCTAATGATCCCTTGTGACACCAATGGGCCTAAAAGGGGCAGGGATGAATTGTTACAGCACGGGGACCAATAGAAGCAAGGATCTATTATGCCACCATGGAGGCCAAGAATCAAATAATTCATTGTGACATCAAGTGGCCTAAAAGGGCATGGGATGCATTGTGACAGCACAGGGGTTAAGAGAAGCAAGGATCCATTGTGACCCAATGGAGGCTAACAATCTAATAATCCCTTTTGACACCAATGGGCCTAAAAGGGGCAGGGATGTATTGTGAAAGCATGGGGCCCAATGAAAACCTGGTACAATTACGCCACCATGGAGGCCAAGAATCAAATGATTCATTGTGACATCAAGTGGCCTAAAAGGGCATGGGATGCATTGTGACACCACAGGGGTTAAGAGAAGCAAGGAACCATTGTGACCCAATGCAGGCTAACAATCTAAGAATCCCTTTTGACACCAGGGGGCGCAAAAGGACCACGGATGGACTCTGACAGCATGGGGACCTATGGAAGCAAGGAACCATTATGACACCATGAAGGCCAAGAATCAAATGGTTCATTCTAAGACCAAGTGGCCTAAAAGGGCTTGGAATGCATTGTGACACCACAGAGGTTAAGAGAAGCAAGGAACCATTGTGACCCATTGCAGGCTAACAATCTAAGAATCCCTTGTGGCACCAGGGGGTATAAAAAGGGCGAGGGATGAATTGTGACAGCATGGGGCCCAATAGAAACAAGGATCTATTATGACACCATGGAGGCCAAGAATCAAATGATTCATTGTGACATCAAGTGGCCTAAAAGGGCATGGGATGCATTGTGACACCACAGAGGTTAAGAGAAGCAAGGAACCATTGTGACCCATTGCAGGCTAACAATCTAATGATCCCTTGTGACACCAATGGGCCTAAAAGGTCCAGGGATGAATTGTTACAGCACGGGGAACAATAGAAACAAGGATCTATTATGCCACCATGGAGGCCAAGAATCAAATAATTCATTGTGACATCATGTGGCCTAAAAGGGCATGGGATGCATTGTGACAGCACAGGGGTTAAGAGAAGCAAGGATCCATTGTGACCCAATGGAGGCTAACAATCTAATGATCCCTTTTGACACCAATGGGCCTAAAAGGGGCAGGGATGTATTGTGAAAGCATGGGGCCCAAGTAAAACCTGGTACAATTACGCCACCATGGAGGCCAAGAATCAAATGATTCATTGTGACATCAAGTGGCCTAAAAGGGCATGGGATGCATTGTGACACCACAGGGGTTAAGAGAAGCAAGGAACCATTGTGACCCAATGCAGGCTAACAATCTAAGAATCCCTTTTGACACCAGGGGGCGCAAAAGGACCACGGATGGACTCTGACAGCATGGGGACCTATAGAAGCAAGGAAACATTATGACACCATGAAGGCCAAGAATCAAATGGTTCATTGTAAGACCAAGTGGCCTAAAAGGCTTGGAATGCATTGTGACACCACAGAGGTTAAGAGAAGCAAGGAACCATTGTGACCCAATGCAGGCTAACAATCTAATGATCCCTTGTGGCACCAGGGGGTATAAAAAGGGCCAGGGATGGATTGTTACAGCACGGGGACCAATAGAAGCAAGGATCTATTATGCCACCGTGGAGGCCAAGAATCAAATGATTCATTGTGACATCAAGTGGCCTAAAAGGGCATGGGATGCATTGTGACACCACAGGGGTTAAGAGAAGCAAGGATCCATTGTGACCCAATGGAGGCTAATAATCCCAGGATCCCATTTGACACCAGGGGGCGTAAAAGGGCCAGGGATGAATTGTGACAGCATGGGGCCCAATAGAAACAAGGAACCATTTTGACACAATGGAGGCCAAGAATCAAATGATTCATTGTGACATCAAGTGGCCTAAAAGGGCATGGGATGCATTATGACACCACAGACGTTAAGAGAAGCAAGGAACCATTGTGACCCAATGCAGGCTAACAATCTAATGATCCCTTGTGGCACCAATGGGCCTAAAAGGGGCAGGGATGAATTGTTACAGCACGGGGACCAATAGAAGCAAGGATCTATTATGCCACCATGGAGGCCAAGAATCAAATAATTCATTGTGACATCAAGTGGCCTAAAAGGGCATGGGATGCATTGTGACAGCACAGGGGTTAAGAGAAGCAAGGATCCATTGTGACCCAATGGAGGCTAACAATCTAATAATCCCTTTTGACACCAATGGGCCTAAAAGTAGCAGGGATGTATTGTGAAAGCATGGGGCCCAATGAAAACCTGGTACAATTACGCCACCATGGAGGCCAAGAATCAAATGATTCATTGTGACATCAAGTGGCCTAAAAGGGCATGGGATGCATTGTGACACCACAGGGGTTAAGAGAAGCAAGGAACCATTGTGACCCAATGCAGGCTAACAATCTAAGAATCCCTTTTGACACCAGGGGGCGCAAAAGGACCACGGATGGACTCTGACAGCATGGGGACCTATGGAAGCAAGGAACCATTATGCCACCATGAAGGCCAAGAATCAAATGGTTCATTGTAAGACCAAGTGGTCTAAAAGGGCTTGGAATGCATTGTGACACCACAGAGGTTAAGAGAAGCAAGGAAACATTGTGACCCAATGCAGGCTAACAATCTAATGATCCCTTGTGGCAACAGGGGGTATAAAAAGGGCCATGGATGTATTGTGACAGCATGGGGCCCAATAGAAACAAGGAACAATTATGACACCATGGTGGCCAAGAATCAAATGATTCATTGTGACATCAAGTGGCCTAAAAGGGCATGGGATGCATTGTGACACCACAGGGGTTAATAGAAGCAAGGAACCATTGTGACCCAATGCAGGCTAACAATCTAAGAATCCCTTTTGACACCAGGGGACGCAAAAGGACCACGGATGGACTCTGACAGCATGGGGACCTATGGAAGCAAGGAACCATTATGACACCATGAAGGCCAAGAATCAAATGGTTCATTGTAAGACCAAGTGGCCTAAAAGGGCTTGGAATGCATTGTGACACCACAGAGGTTAAGAGAAGCAAGGAACCATTGTGACCCAATGCAGGCTAACAATCTAATGATCCCTTGTGGCACCAGGGGGTATAAAAAGGGCCAGGGATGGATTGTTACAGCACGGGGACCAATAGAAGCAAGGATCTATTATGCCACCATGGAGGCCAAGAATCAAATGATTCATTGTGACATCAAGTGGCCTAAAAGGGCATGGGATGCATTGTGACACCACAGGGGTTAAGAGAAGCAAGGATCCATTGTGACCCAATGGAGGCTAATAATCCCAGGATCCCATTTGACACCAGGGGGCGTAAAAGGGCCAGGGATGAATTGTGACAGCATGGGGCCCAATAGAAACAAGGAGCCATTTTGACACAATGGAGGCCAAGAATCAAATGATTCATTGTGACATCAAGTGGCCTAAAAGGGCATGGGATGCATTATGACACCACAGAGGTTAAGAGAAGCAAGGAACCATTGTGACCCAATGCAGGCTAACAATCTAATGATCCCTTGTGGCAACAGGGGGTATAAAAAGGGCCATGGATGTATTGTGACAGCATGGGGCCCAATAGAAACAAGGAACAATTATGACACCATGGTGGCCAAGAATCAAATGATTCATTGTGACATCAAGTGGCCTAAAAGGGCATGGGATGCATTGTGACACCACAGGGGTTAAGAGAAGCAAGGAACCATTGTGACCCAATGCAGGCTAACAATCTAAGAATCCCTTTTGACACCAGGGGGCGCAAAAGGACCACGGATGGACTCTGACAGCATGGGGACCTATGGAAGCAAGGAACCATTATGACACCATGAAGGCCAAGAATCAAATGGTTCATTCTAAGACCAAGTGGCCTAAAAGGGCATGGGATGCATTGTGACACCACAGAGGTTAAGAGAAGCAAGGAACCATTGTGACCCATTGCAGGCTAACAATCTAATGATCCCTTGTGACACCAATGGGCCTAAAAGGTCCAGGGATGAATTGTTACAGCACGGGGACCAATAGAAACAAGGATCTATTATGCCACCATGGAGGCCAAGAATCAAATAATTCATTGTGACATCATGTGGCCTAAAAGGGCATGGGATGCATTGTGACAGCACAGGGGTTAAGAGAAGCAAGGATCCATTGTGACCCAATGCAGGCTAACAATCTAATGATCCCTTTTGACACCAATGGGCCTAAAAGGGGCAGGGATGTATTGTGAAAGCGTGGGGCCCAATGAAAACCTGGTACAATTACGCCACCATGGAGGCCAAGAATCAAATGATTCATTGTGACATCAAGTGGCCTAAAAGGGCATGGGATGCATTGTGACACCACAGGGGTTAAGAGAAGCAAGGAACCATTGTGACCCAATGCAGGCTAAAAATCTAAGAATCCCTTTTGACACCAGGGGGCGCAAAAGGACCACGGATGGACTCTGACAGCATGGGGACCTATAGAAGCAAGGAACCATTATGACACCATGAAGGCCAAGAATCAAATGGTTCATTGTAAGACCAAGTGGCCTAAAAGGGCTTGGAATGCATTGTGACACCACAGAGGTTAAGAGAAGCAAGGAACCATTGTGACCCAATGCAGGCTAACAATCTAATGATCCCTTGTGGCACCAGGGGGTATAAAAAGGGCCAGGGATGGATTGTTACAGCACGGGGACCAATAGAAGCAAGGATCTATTATGCCACCATGGAGGCCAAGAATCAAATGATTCATTGTGACATCAAGTGGCCTAAAAGGGCATGGGATGCATTGTGACACCACAGGGGTTAAGAGAAGCAAGGATCCATTGTGACCCAATGGAGGCTAATAATCCCAGGATCCCATTTGACACCAGGGGGCGTAAAAGGGCCAGGGATGAATTGTGACAGCATGGGGCCCAATAGAAACAAGGAACCATTTTGACACAATGGAGGCCAAGAATCAAATGATTCATTGTGACATCAAGTGGCCTAAAAGGGCATGGGATGCATTGTGACACCACAGGGGTTAAGAGAAGCAAGGAACCATTGTGACCCAATGCAGGCTAACAATCTAATGATCCCTTGTGGCACCAAAGGGCCTAAAAGGGGCAGGGATGAATTGTTACAGCACGGGGACCAATAGAAGCAAGGATCTATTATGCCACCATGGAGGCCAAGAATCAAATAATTCATTGTGACATCAAGTGGCCTAAAAGGGCATGGGATGCATTGTGACAGCACAGGGGTTAAGAGAAGCAAGGATCCATTGTGACCCAATGGAGGCTAACAATCTAATAATCCCTTTTGACACCAATGGGCCTAAAAGGAGCAGGGATGTATTGTGAAAGCATGGGGCCCAATGAAAACCTGGTACAATTACGCCACCATGGAGGCCAAGAATCAAATGATTCATTGTGACATCAAGTGGCCTAAAAGGGCATGGGATGCATTGTGACACCACAGGGGTTAAGAGAAGCAAGGAACCATTGTGACCCAATGCAGGCTAACAATCTAAGAATCCCTTTTGACACCAGGGGGCGCAAAAGGACCACGGATGGACTCTGACAGCATGGGGACCTATGGAAGCAAGGAACCATTATGACACCATGAAGGCCAAGAATCAAATGGTTCATTCTAAGACCAAGTGGCCTAAAAGGGCTTGGAATGCATTGTGACACCACAGAGGTTAAGAGAAGCAAGGAACCATTGTGACCCATTGCAGGCTAACAATCTAATGATCCCTTGTGGCACCAGGGGGTATAAAAAGGGCCAGGGATGAATTGTGACAGCATGGGGCCCAATAGAAACAAGGATCTATTATGACACCATGGAGGCCAAGAATCAAATGATTCATTGTGACATCAAGTGGCCTAAAAGGGCATGGGATGCATTGTGACACCACAGAGGTTAAGAGAAGCAAGGAACCATTGTGACCCATTGCAGGCTAACAATCTAATGATCCCTTGTGACACCAATGGGCCTAAAAGGGGCAGGGATGAATTGTTACAGCACGGGGACCAATAGAAACAAGGATCTATTATGCCACCATGGAGGCCAAGAATCAAATAATTCATTGTGACATCATGTGGCCTAAAAGGGCATGGGATGCATTGTGACAGCACAGGGGTTAAGAGAAGCAAGGATCCATTGTGACCCAATGGAGGCTAACAATCTAATAATCCCTTTTGACACCAATGGGCCTAAAAGGAGCAGGGATGTATTGTGAAAGCATGGGGCCCAATGAAAAGCTGGTACAATTACGCCACCATGGAGGCCAAGAATCAAATGATTCATTGTGACATCAAGTGGCCTAAAAGGGCATGGGATGCATTGTGACACCACAGGGGTTAAGAGAACCAAGGAACCATTGTGACCCAATGCAGGCTAACAATCTAAGAATCCCTTTTGACACCAGGGGGCGAAAAAGGACCACGGATGGACTCTGACAGCATGGGGACCTATAGAAGCAAGGAACCATTATGACACCATGAAGGCCTAAAATCAAATGGTTCATTGTAAGACCAAGTGGCCTAAAAGGGCTTGGAATGCATTGTGACACCACAGAGGTTAAGAGAAGCAAGGAACCATTGTGACCCAATGCAGGCTAACAATCTAATGATCCCTTGTGGCACCAGGGGGTATAAAAAGGGCCAGGGATGGATTGTTACAGCACGGGGACCAATAGAAGCAAGGATCTATTATGCCACCATGGAGGCCAAGAATCAAATGATTCATTGTGACATCAAGTGGCCTAAAAGGGCATGGGATGCATTGTGACACCACAGGGGTTAAGAGAAGCAAGGATCCATTGTGACCCAATGGAGGCTAATAATCCCAGGATCCCATTTGACACCAGGGGGCGTAAAAGGGCCAGGGATGAATTGTGACAGCATGGGGCCCAATAGAAACAAGGAACCATTTTGACACAATGGAGGCCAAGAATCAAATGATTCATTGTGACATCAAGTGGCCTAAAAGGGCATGGGATGCATTGTGACACCACAGAGGTTAAGAGAAGCAAGGAACCATTGTGACCCAATGCAGGCTAACAATCTAATGATCCCTTGTGGCACCAATGGGCCTAAAAGGGGCAGGGATGAATTGTTACAGCACGGGGACCAATAGAAGCAAGGATCTATTATGCCACCATGGAGGCCAAGAATCAAATAATTCATTGTGACATCATGTGGCCTAAAAGGGCATGGGATGCATTGTGACAGCACAGGGGTTAAGAGAAGCAAGGATCCATTGTGACCCAATGGAGGCTAACAATCTAATAATCCCTTTTGACACCAATGGGCCTAAAAGGAGCAGGGATGTATTGTGAAAGCATGGGGCCCAATGAAAAGCTAGTACAATTACGCCACCATGGAGGCCAAGAATCAAATGATTCATTGTGACATCAAGTGGCCTAAAAGGGCATGGGATGCATTGTGACACCACAGGGGTTAAGAGAACCAAGGAACCATTGTGACCCAATGCAGGCTAACAATCTAAGAATCCCTTTTGACACCAGGGGGCGAAAAAGGACCACGGATGGACTCTGACAGCATGGGGACCTATAGAAGCAAGGAACCATTATGACACCATGAAGGCCTAAAATCAAATGGTTCATTGTAAGACCAAGTGGCCTAAAAGGGCTTGGAATGCATTGTGACACCACAGAGGTTAAGAGAAGCAAGGAACCATTGTGACCCAATGCAGGCTAACAATCTAATGATCCCTTGTGGCACCAGGGGGTATAAAAAGGGCCAGGGATGGATTGTTACAGCACGGGGACCAATAGAAGCAAGGATCTATTATGCCACCATGGAGGCCAAGAATCAAATGATTCATTGTGACATCAAGTGGCCTAAAAGGGCATGGGATGCATTGTGACACCACAGGGGTTAAGAGAAGCAAGGATCCATTGTGACCCAATGGAGGCTAATAATCCCAGGATCCCATTTGACACCAGGGGGCGTAAAAGGGCCAGGGATGAATTGTGACAGCATGGGGCCCAATAGAAACAAGGAGCCATTTTGACACAATGGAGGCCAAGAATCAAATGATTCATTGTGACATCAAGTGGCCTAAAAGGGCATGGGATGCATTATGACACCACAGAGGTTAAGAGAAGCAAGGAACCATTGTGACCCAATGCAGGCTAACAATCTAATGATCCCTTGTGGCAACAGGGGGTATAAAAAGGGCCATGGATGTATTGTGACAGCATGGGGCCCAATAGAAACAAGGAACAATTATGACACCATGGTGGCCAAGAATCAAATGATTCATTGTGACATCAAGTGGCCTAAAAGGGCATGGGATGCATTGTGACACCACAGGGGTTAAGAGAAGCAAGGAACCATTGTGACCCAATGCAGGCTAACAATCTAAGAATCCCTTTTGACACCAGGGGGCGCAAAAGGACCACGGATGGACTCTGACAGCATGGGGACCTATGGAAGCAAGGAACCATTATGACACCATGAAGGCCAAGAATCAAATGGTTCATTCTAAGACCAAGTGGCCTAAAAGGGCTTGGAATGCATTGTGACACCACAGAGGTTAAGAGAAGCAAGGAACCATTGTGACCCAATGCAGGCGAACAATCTAATGATCCCTTGTGACACCAATGGGCCTAAAAGGGGCAGGGATGAATTGTTACAGCACGGGGACCAATAGAAGCAAGGATCTATTATGCCACCATGGAGGCCAAGAATCAAATAATTCATTGTGACATCATGTGGCCTAAAAGGGCATGGGATGCATTGTGACAGCACAGGGGTTAAGAGAAGCAAGGAACCATTGTGACCCAATGCAGGCTAACAATCTAAGAATCCCTTTTGACACCAGGGGGCGCAAAAGGACCACGGATGGACTCTGACAGCATGGGGACCTATAGAAGCAAGGAACCATTATGACACCATGAAGGCCAAGAATCAAATGGTTCATTGTAAGACCAAGTGGCCTAAAAGGGCTTGGAATGCATTGTGACACCACAGAGGTTAAGAGAAGCAAGGAACCATTGTGACCCAATGCAGGCTAACAATCTAATGATCCCTTGTGGCACCAGGGGGTATAAAAAGGGCCAGGGATGGATTGTTACAGCACGGGGACCAATAGAAGCAAGGATCTATTATGCCACCATGGAGGCCAAGAATCAAATGATTCATTGTGACATCAAGTGGCCTAAAAGGGCATGGGATGCATTGTGACACCACAGGGGTTAAGAGAAGCAAGGATCCATTGTGACCCAATGGAGGCTAATAATCCCAGGATCCCATTTGACACCAGGGGGCGTAAAAGGGCCAGGGATGAATTGTGACAGCATGGGGCCCAATAGAAACAAGGAACCATTTTGACACAATGGAGGCCAAGAATCAAATGATTCATTGTGACATCAAGTGGCCTAAAAGGGCATGGGATGCATTATGACACCACAGAGGTTAAGAGAAGCAAGGAACCATTGTGACCCAATGCAGGCTAACAATCTAATGATCCCTTGTGGCACCAATGGGCCTAAAAGGGGCAGGGATGAATTGTTACAGCACGGGGACCAATAGAAGCAAGGATCTATTATGCCACCATGGAGGCCAAGAATCAAATAATTCATTGTGACATCAAGTGGCCTAAAAGGGCATGGGATGCATTGTGACAGCACAGGGGTTAAGAGAAGCAAGGATCCATTGTGACCCAATGGAGGCTAACAATCTAATAATCCCTTTTGACACCAATGGGCCTAAAAGGAGCAGGGATGTATTGTGAAAGCATGGGGCCCAATGAAAAGCTGGTACAATTACGCCACCATGGAGGCCAAGAATCAAATGATTCATTGTGACATCAAGTGGCCTAAAAGGGCATGGGATGCATTGTGACACCACAGGGGTTAAGAGAAGCAAGGAACCATTGTGACCCAATGCAGGCTAACAATCTAAGAATCCCTTTTGACACCAGGGGGCGCAAAAGGACCACGGATGGACTCTGACAGCATGGGGACCTATGGAAGCAAGGAACCATTATGACACCATGAAGGCCAAGAATCAAATGGTTCATTGTAAGACCAAGTGGCCTAAAAGGGCTTGGAATGCATTGTGACACCACAGAGGTTAAGAGAAGCAAGGAACCATTGTGACCCATTGCAGGCTAACAATCTAATGATCCCTTGTGGCACCAGGGGGTATAAAAAGGGCCAGGGATGAATTGTGACAGCATGGGGCCCAATAGAAACAAGGATCTATTATGACACCATGGAGGCCAAGAATCAAATGATTCATTGTGACATCAAGTGGCCTAAAAGGGCATGGGATGCATTGTGACACCACAGAGGTTAAGAGAAGCAAGGAACCATTGTGACCCATTGCAGGCTAACAATCTAATGATCCCTTGTGACACCAATGGGCCTAAAAGGTCCAGGGATGAATTGTTACAGCACGGGGACCAATAGAAACAAGGATCTATTATGCCACCATGGAGGCCAAGAATCAAATAATTCATTGTGACATCATGTGGCCTAAAAGGGCATGGGATGCATTGTGACAGCACAGGGGTTAAGAGAAGCAAGGATCCATTGTGACCCAATGCAGGCTAACAATCTAATGATCCCTTTTGACACCAATGGGCCTAAAAGGGGCAGGGATGTATTGTGAAAGCGTGGGGCCCAATGAAAACCTGGTACAATTACGCCACCATGGAGGCCAAGAATCAAATGATTCATTGTGACATCAAGTGGCCTAAAAGGGCATGGGATGCATTGTGACACCACAGGGGTTAAGAGAAGCAAGGAACCATTGTGACCCAATGCAGGCTAACAATCTAAGAATCCCTTTTGACACCAGGGGGCGCAAAAGGACCACGGATGGACTCTGACAGCATGGGGACCTATAGAAGCAAGGAACCATTATGACACCATGAAGGCCAAGAATCAAATGGTTCATTGTAAGACCAAGTGGCCTAAAAGGGCTTGGAATGCATTGTGACACCACAGAGGTTAAGAGAAGCAAGGAACCATTGTGACCCAATGCAGGCTAACAATCTAATGATCCCTTGTGGCACCAGGGGGTATAAAAAGGGCCAGGGATGGATTGTTACAGCACGGGGACCAATAGAAGCAAGGATCTATTATGCCACCATGGAGGCCAAGAATCAAATGATTCATTGTGACATCAAGTGGCCTAAAAGGGCATGGGATGCATTGTGACACCACAGGGGTTAAGAGAAGCAAGGATCCATTGTGACCCAATGGAGGCTAATAATCCCAGGATCCCATTTGACACCAGGGGGCGTAAAAGGGCCAGGGATGAATTGTGACAGCATGGGGCCCAATAGAAACAAGGAACCATTTTGACACAATGGAGGCCAAGAATCAAATGATTCATTGTGACATCAAGTGGCCTAAAAGGGCATGGGATGCATTATGACACCACAGAGGTTAAGAGAAGCAAGGAACCATTGTGACCCAATGCAGGCTAACAATCTAATGATCCCTTGTGGCACCAATGGGCCTAAAAGGGGCAGGGATGAATTGTTACAGCACGGGGACCAATAGAAGCAAGGATCTATTATGCCACCATGGAGGCCAAGAATCAAATAATTCATTGTGACATCAAGTGGCCTAAAAGGGCATGGGATGCATTGTGACAGCACAGGGGTTAAGAGAAGCAAGGATCCATTGTGACCCAATGGAGGCTAACAATCTAATAATCCCTTTTGACACCAATGGGCCTAAAAGGAGCAGGGATGTATTGTGAAAGCATGGGGCCCAATGAAAAGCTGGTACAATTACGCCACCATGGAGGCCAAGAATCAAATGATTCATTGTGACATCAAGTGGCCTAAAAGGGCATGGGATGCATTGTGACACCACAGGGGTTAAGAGAACCAAGGAACCATTGTGACCCAATGCAGGCTAACAATCTAAGAATCCCTTTTGACACCAGGGGGCGCAAAAGGACCACGGATGGACTCTGACAGCATGGGGACCTATGGAAGCAAGGAACCATTATGACACCATGAAGGCCAAGAATCAAATGGTTCATTCTAAGACCAAGTGGCCTAAAACGGCTTGGAATGCATTGTGACACCACAGAGGTTAAGAGAAGCAAGGAACCATTGTGACCCATTGCAGGCTAACAATCTAATGATCCCTTGTGGCACCAGGGGGTATAAAAAGGGCCAGGGATGAATTGTGACAGCATGGGGCCCAATAGAAACAAGGATCTATTATGACACCATGGAGGCCAAGAATCAAATGATTCATTGTGACATCAAGTGGCCTAAAAGGGCATGGGATGCATTGTGACACCACAGAGGTTAAGAGAAGCAAGGAACCATTGTGACCCATTGCAGGCTAACAATCTAATGATCCCTTGTGACACCAATGGGCCTAAAAGGTCCAGGGATGAATTGTTACAGCACGGGGACCAATAGAAACAAGGATCTATTATGCCACCATGGAGGCCAAGAATCAAATAATTCATTGTGACATCATGTGGCCTAAAAGGGCATGGGATGCATTGTGACAGCACAGGGGTTAAGAGAAGCAAGGATCCATTGTGACCCAATGGAGGCTAACAATCTAATAATCCCTTTTGACACCAATGGGCCTAAAAGGAGCAGGGATGTATTGTGAAAGCATGGGGCCCAATGAAAAGCTGGTACAATTACGCCACCATGGAGGCCAAGAATCAAATGATTCATTGTGACATCAAGTGGCCTAAAAGGGCATGGGATGCATTGTGACACCACAGGGGTTAAGAGAACCAAGGAACCATTGTGACCCAATGCAGGCTAACAATCTAAGAATCCCTTTTGACACCAGGGGGCGAAAAAGGACCACGGATGGACTCTGACAGCATGGGGACCTATAGAAGCAAGGAACCATTATGACACCATGAAGGCCTAAAATCAAATGGTTCATTGTAAGACCAAGTGGCCTAAAAGGGCTTGGAATGCATTGTGACACCACAGAGGTTAAGAGAAGCAAGGAACCATTGTGACCCATTGCAGGCTAACAATCTAATGATCCCTTGTGGCACCAGGGGGTATAAAAAGGGCCAGGGATGGATTGTTACAGCACGGGGACCAATAGAAGCAAGGATCTATTATGCCACCATGGAGGCCAAGAATCAAATGATTCATTGTGACATCAAGTGGCCTAAAAGGGCATGGGATGCATTGTGACACCACAGGGGTTAAGAGAAGCAAGGATCCATTGTGACCCAATGGAGGCTAATAATCCCAGGATCCCATTTGACACCAGGGGGCGTAAAAGGGCCAGGGATGAATTGTGACAGCATGGGGCCCAATAGAAACAAGGAACCATTTTGACACAATGGAGGCCAAGAATCAAATGATTCATTGTGACATCAAGTGGCCTAAAAGGGCATGGGATGCATTATGACACCACAGAGGTTAAGAGAAGCAAGGAACCATTGTGACCCAATGCAGGCTAACAATCTAATGATCCCTTGTGGCACCAATGGGCCTAAAAGGGGCAGGGATGAATTGTTACAGCACGGGGACCAATAGAAGCAAGGATCTATTATGCCACCATGGAGGCCAAGAATCAAATAATTCATTGTGACATCAAGTGGCCTAAAAGGGCATGGGATGCATTGTGACAGCACAGGGGTTAAGAGAAGCAAGGATCCATTGTGACCCAATGGAGGCTAACAATCTAATAATCCCTTTTGACACCAATGGGCCTAAAAGGAGCAGGGATGTATTGTGAAAGCATGGGGCCCAATGAAAAGCTGGTACAATTACGCCACCATGGAGGCCAAGAATCAAATGATTCATTGTGACATCAAGTGGCCTAAAAGGGCATGGGATGCATTGTGACACCACAGGGGTTAAGAGAAGCAAGGAACCATTGTGACCCAATGCAGGCTAACAATCTAAGAATCCCTTTTGACACCAGGGGGCGCAAAAGGACCACGGATGGACTCTGACAGCATGGGGACCTATGGAAGCAAGGAACCATTATGACACCATGAAGGCCAAGAATCAAATGGTTCATTCTAAGACCAAGTGGCCTAAAAGGGCTTGGAATGCATTGTGACACCACAGAGGTTAAGAGAAGCAAGGAACCATTGTGACCCATTGCAGGCTAACAATCTAATGATCCCTTGTGGCACCAGGGGGTATAAAAAGGGCCAGGGATGAATTGTGACAGCATGGGGCCCAATAGAAACAAGGATCTATTATGACACCATGGAGGCCAAGAATCAAATGATTCATTGTGACATCAAGTGGCCTAAAAGGGCATGGGATGCATTGTGACACCACAGAGGTTAAGAGAAGCAAGGAACCATTGTGACCCATTGCAGGCTAACAATCTAATGATCCCTTGTGACACCAATGGGCCTAAAAGGTCCAGGGATGAATTGTTACAGCACGGGGACCAATAGAAACAAGGATCTATTATGCCACCATGGAGGCCAAGAATCAAATAATTCATTGTGACATCATGTGGCCTAAAAGGGCATGGGATGCATTGTGACAGCACAGGGGTTAAGAGAAGCAAGGATCCATTGTGACCCAATGCAGGCTAAAAATCTAAGAATCCCTTTTGACACCAGGGGGCGCAAAAGGACCACGGATGGACTCTGACAGCATGGGGACCTATAGAAGCAAGGAACCATTATGACACCATGAAGGCCAAGAATCAAATGGTTCATTGTAAGACCAAGTGGCCTAAAAGGGCTTGGAATGCATTGTGACACCACAGAGGTTAAGAGAAGCAAGGAACCATTGTGACCCATTGCAGGCTAACAATCTAATGATCCCTTGTGGCACCAGGGGGTATAAAAAGGGCCAGGGATGAATTGTGACAGCATGGGGCCCAATAGAAACAAGGATCTATTATGACACCATGGAGGCCAAGAATCAAATGATTCATTGTGACATCAAGTGGCCTAAAAGGGCATGGGATGCATTGTGACACCACAGAGGTTAAGAGAAGCAAGGAACCATTGTGACCCATTGCAGGCTAACAATCTAATGATCCCTTGTGACACCAATGGGCCTAAAAGGTCCAGGGATGAATTGTTACAGCACGGGGACCAATAGAAGCAAGGATCTATTATGCCACCATGGAGGCCAAGAATCAAATAATTCATTGTGACATCAAGTGGCCTAAAAGGGCATGGGATGCATTGTGACAGCACAGGGGTTAAGAGAAGCAAGGATCCATTGTGACCCAATGGAGGCTAACAATCTAATAATCCCTTTTGACACCAATGGGCCTAAAAGGAGCAGGGATGTATTGTGAAAGCATGGGGCCCAATGAAAAGCTGGTACAATTACGCCACCATGGAGGCCAAGAATCAAATGATTCATTGTGACATCAAGTGGCCTAAAAGGGCATGGGATGCATTGTGACAGCACAGGGGTTAAGAGAAGCAAGGAACCATTGTGACCCAATGCAGGCTAACAATCTAAGAATCCCTTTTGACACCAGGGGGCGAAAAAGGACCACGGATGGACTCTGACAGCATGGGGACCTATAGAAGCAAGGAACCATTATGACACCATGAAGGCCTAAAATCAAATGGTTCATTGTAAGACCAAGTGGCCTAAAAGGGCTTGGAATGCATTGTGACACCACAGAGGTTAAGAGAAGCAAGGAACCATTGTGACCCAATGCAGGCTAACAATCTAATGATCCCTTGTGGCACCAGGGGGTATAAAAAGGGCCAGGGATGGATTGTTACAGCACGGGGACCAATAGAAGCAAGGATCTATTATGCCACCATGGAGGCCAAGAATCAAATGATTCATTGTGACATCAAGTGGCCTAAAAGGGCATGGGATGCATTGTGACACCACAGGGGTTAAGAGAAGCAAGGATCCATTGTGACCCAATGGAGGCTAATAATCCCAGGATCCCATTTGACACCAGGGGGCGTAAAAGGGCCAGGGATGAATTGTGACAGCATGGGGCCCAATAGAAACAAGGAACCATTTTGACACAATGGAGGCCAAGAATCAAATGATTCATTGTGACATCAAGTGGCCTAAAAGGGCATGGGATGCATTATGACACCACAGAGGTTAAGAGAAGCAAGGAACCATTGTGACCCAATGCAGGCTAACAATCTAATGATCCCTTGTGGCACCAATGGGCCTAAAAGGGGCAGGGATGAATTGTTACAGCACGGGGACCAATAGAAGCAAGGATCTATTATGCCACCATGGAGGCCAAGAATCAAATAATTCATTGTGACATCAAGTGGCCTAAAAGGGCATGGGATGCATTGTGACAGCACAGGGGTTAAGAGAAGCAAGGATCCATTCTGACCCAATGGAGGCTAACAATCTAATAATCCCTTTTGACACCAATGGGCCTAAAAGGAGCAGGGATGTATTGTGAAAGCATGGGGCCCAATGAAAACCTGGTACAATTACGCCACCATGGAGGCCAAGAATCAAATGATTCATTGTGACATCAAGTGGCCTAAAAGGGCATGGGATGCATTGTGACACCACAGGGGTTAAGAGAAGCAAGGAACCATTGTGACCCAATGCAGGCTAACAATCTAAGAATCCCTTTTGACACCAGGGGGCGCAAAAGGACCACGGATGGACTCTGACAGCATGGGGACCTATGGAAGCAAGGAACCATTATGACACCATGAAGGCCAAGAATCAAATGGTTCATTCTAAGACCAAGTGGCCTAAAACGGCTTGGAATGCATTGTGACACCACAGAGGTTAAGAGAAGCAAGGAACCATTGTGACCCATTGCAGGCTAACAATCTAATGATCCCTTGTGGCACCAGGGGGTATAAAAAGGGCCAGGGATGAATTGTGACAGCATGGGGCCCAATAGAAACAAGGATCTATTATGACACCATGGAGGCCAAGAATCAAATGATTCATTGTGACATCAAGTGGCCTAAAAGGGCATGGGATGCATTGTGACACCACAGAGGTTAAGAGAAGCAAGGAACCATTGTGACCCATTGCAGGCTAACAATCTAATGATCCCTTGTGACACCAATGGGCCTAAAAGGTCCAGGGATGAATTGTTACAGCACGGGGACCAATAGAAACAAGGATCTATTATGCCACCATGGAGGCCAAGAATCAAATAATTCATTGTGACATCATGTGGCCTAAAAGGGCATGGGATGCATTGTGACAGCACAGGGGTTAAGAGAAGCAAGGATCCATTGTGACCCAATGGAGGCTAACAATCTAATAATCCCTTTTGACACCAATGGGCCTAAAAGGAGCAGGGATGTATTGTGAAAGCATGGGGCCCAATGAAAAGCTGGTACAATTACGCCACCATGGAGGCCAAGAATCAAATGATTCATTGTGACATCAAGTGGCCTAAAAGGGCATGGGATGCATTGTGACACCACAGGGGTTAAGAGAACCAAGGAACCATTGTGACCCAATGCAGGCTAACAATCTAAGAATCCCTTTTGACACCAGGGGGCGAAAAAGGACCACGGATGGACTCTGACAGCATGGGGACCTATAGAAGCAAGGAACCATTATGACACCATGAAGGCCTAAAATCAAATGGTTCATTGTAAGACCAAGTGGCCTAAAAGGGCTTGGAATGCATTGTGACACCACAGAGGTTAAGAGAAGCAAGGAACCATTGTGACCCAATGCAGGCTAACAATCTAATGATCCCTTGTGGCACCAGGGGGTATAAAAAGGGCCAGGGATGGATTGTTACAGCACGGGGACCAATAGAAGCAAGGATCTATTATGCCACCATGGAGGCCAAGAATCAAATGATTCATTGTGACATCAAGTGGCCTAAAAGGGCATGGGATGCATTGTGACACCACAGGGGTTAAGAGAAGCAAGGATCCATTGTGACCCAATGGAGGCTAATAATCCCAGGATCCCATTTGACACCAGGGGGCGTAAAAGGGCCAGGGATGAATTGTGACAGCATGGGGCCCAATAGAAACAAGGAGCCATTTTGACACAATGGAGGCCAAGAATCAAATGATTCATTGTGACATCAAGTGGCCTAAAAGGGCATGGGATGCATTATGACACCACAGAGGTTAAGAGAAGCAAGGAACCATTGTGACCCAATGCAGGCTAACAATCTAATGATCCCTTGTGGCACCAATGGGCCTAAAAGGGGCAGGGATGAATTGTTACAGCACGGGGACCAATAGAAGCAAGGATCTATTATGCCACCATGGAGGCCAAGAATCAAATAATTCATTGTGACATCAAGTGGCCTAAAAGGGCATGGGATGCATTGTGACAGCACAGGGGTTAAGAGAAGCAAGGATCCATTGTGACCCAATGGAGGCTAACAATCTAATAATCCATTTTGACACCAATGGGCCTAAAAGGAGCAGGGATGTATTGTGAAAGCATGGGGCCCAATGAAAAGCTGGTACAATTACGCCACCATGGAGGCCAAGAATCAAATGATTCATTGTGACATCAAGTGGCCTAAAAGGGCATGGGATGCATTGTGACACCACAGGGGTTAAGAGAACCAAGGAACCATTGTGACCCAATGCAGGCTAACAATCTAAGAATCCCTTTTGACACCAGGGGGCGCAAAAGGACCACGGATGGACTCTGACAGCATGGGGACCTATGGAAGCAAGGAACCATTATGACACCATGAAGGCCAAGAATCAAATGGTTCATTCTAAGACCAAGTGGCCTAAAAGGGCTTGGAATGCATTGTGACACCACAGAGGTTAAGAGAAGCAAGGAACCATTGTGACCCATTGCAGGCTAACAATCTAATGATCCCTTGTGGCAACAGGGGGTATAAAAAGGGGCAGGGATGAATTGTGACAGCATGGGGCCCAATAGAAACAAGGAACAATTATGACACCATGGTGGCCAAGAATCAAATGATTCATTGTGACATCATGTGGCCTAAAAGGGCATGGGATGCATTGTGACACCACAGAGGTTAAGAGAAGCAAGGAACCATTGTGACCCAATGCAGGCGAACAATCTAATGATCCCTTGTGACACCAATGGGCCTAAAAGGTCCAGGGATGAATTGTTACAGCACGGGGACCAATAGAAGCAAGGAACTATTATGCCACCATGGAGGCCAAGAATCAAATAATTCATTGTGACATCAAGTGGCCTAAAAGGGCATGGGATGCATTGTGACAGCACAGGGGTTAAGAGAAGCAAGGAACCATTGTGACCCAATGCAGGCTAACAATCTAAGAATCCCTTTTGACACCAGGGGGCGCAAAAGGACCACGGATGGACTCTGACAGCATGGGGACCTATAGAAGCAAGGAACCATTATGCCACCATGAAGGCCAAGAATCAAATGGTTCATTGTAAGACCAAGTGGTCTAAAAGGGCTTGGAATGCATTGTGACACCACAGAGGTTAAGAGAAGCAAGGAACCATTGTGACCCAATGCAGGCTAACAATCTAATGATCCCTTGTGGCACCAGGGGGTATAAAAAGGGCCAGGGATGGATTGTTACAGCACGGGGACCAATAGAAGCAAGGATCTATTATGCCACCATGGAGGCCAAGAATCAAATGATTCATTGTGACATCAAGTGGCCTAAAAGGGCATGGGATGCATTGTGACACCACAGGGGTTAAGAGAAGCAAGGATCCATTGTGACCCAATGGAGGCTAATAATCCCAGGATCCCATTTGACACCAGGGGGCGTAAAAGGGCCAGGGATGAATTGTGACAGCATGGGGCCCAATAGAAACAAGGAACCATTTTGACACAATGGAGGCCAAGAATCAAATGATTCATTGTGACATCAAGTGGCCTAAAAGGGCATGTGATGCATTATGACACCACAGAGGTTAAGAGAAGCAAGGAACCATTGTGACCCAATGCAGGCTAACAATCTAATGATCCCTTGTGGCACCAATGGGCCTAAAAGGGGCAGGGATGAATTGTTACAGCACGGGGACCAATAGAAGCAAGGATCTATTATGCCACCATGGAGGCCAAGAATCAAATAATTCATTGTGACATCAAGTGGCCTAAAAGGGCATGGGATGCATTGTGACAGCACAGGGGTTAAGAGAAGCAAGGATCCATTGTGACCCAATGGAGGCTAACAATCTAATAATCCCTTTTGACACCAATGGGCCTAAAAGGAGCAGGGATGTATTGTGAAAGCATGGGGCCCAATGAAAAGCTGGTACAATTACGCCACCATGGAGGCCAAGAATCAAATGATTCATTGTGACATCAAGTGGCCTAAAAGGGCATGGGATGCATTGTGACACCACAGGGGTTAAGAGAAGCAAGGAACCATTGTGACCCAATGCAGGCTAACAATCTAAGAATCCCTTTTGACACCAGGGGGCGCAAAAGGACCACGGATGGACTCTGACAGCATGGGGACCTATGGAAGCAAGGAACCATTATGACACCATGAAGGCCAAGAATCAAATGGTTCATTCTAAGACCAAGTGGCCTAAAATGCTTGGAATGCATTGTGACACCACAGAGGTTAAGAGAAGCAAGGAACCATTGTGACCCAATGCAGGCTAACAATCTAATGATCCCTTGTGGCACCAGGGGGTATAAAAAGGGCCAGGGATGGATTGTTACAGCACGGGGACCAATAGAAGCAAGGATCTATTATGCCACCATGGAGGCCAAGAATCAAATGATTCATTGTGACATCAAGTGGCCTAAAAGGGCATGGGATGCATTGTGACACCACAGGGGTTAAGAGAAGCAAGGATCCATTGTGACCCAATGGAGGCTAATAATCCCAGGATCCCATTTGACACCAGGGGGCGTAAAAGGGCCAGGGATGAATTGTGACAGCATGGGGCCCAATAGAAACAAGGAGCCATT
Organism: Cinclus cinclus; assembly: GCF_963662255.1. NCBI lineage: Eukaryota > Metazoa > Chordata > Aves > Passeriformes > Cinclidae > Cinclus > Cinclus cinclus. Next base: position 73,148 of record NW_026912228.1, on the reverse strand, counting down.
TTGACACAATGGAGGCCAAGAATCAAATGATTCATTGTGACATCAAGTGGCCTAAAAGGGCATGGGATGCATTATGACACCACAGAGGTTAAGAGAAGCAAGGAACCATTGTGACCCAATGCAGGCTAACAATCTAATGATCCCTTGTGGCACCAATGGGCCTAAAAGGGGCAGGGATGAATTGTTACAGCACGGGGACCAATAGAAGCAAGGATCTATTATGCCACCATGGAGGCCAAGAATCAAATAATTCATTGTGACATCAAGTGGCCTAAAAGGGCATGGGATGCATTGTGACAGCACAGGGGTTAAGAGAAGCAAGGATCCATTGTGACCCAATGGAGGCTAACAATCTAATAATCCATTTTGACACCAATGGGCCTAAAAGGAGCAGGGATGTATTGTGAAAGCATGGGGCCCAATGAAAAGCTGGTACAATTACGCCACCATGGAGGCCAAGAATCAAATGATTCATTGTGACATCAAGTGGCCTAAAAGGGCATGGGATGCATTGTGACACCACAGGGGTTAAGAGAACCAAGGAACCATTGTGACCCAATGCAGGCTAACAATCTAAGAATCCCTTTTGACACCAGGGGGCGCAAAAGGACCACGGATGGACTCTGACAGCATGGGGACCTATGGAAGCAAGGAACCATTATGACACCATGAAGGCCAAGAATCAAATGGTTCATTCTAAGACCAAGTGGCCTGAAAGGGCTTGGAATGCATTGTGACACCACAGAGGTTAAGAGAAGCAAGGAACCATTGTGACCCATTGCAGGCTAACAATCTAATGATCCCTTGTGGCAACAGGGGGTATAAAAAGGGGCAGGGATGAATTGTGACAGCATGGGGCCCAATAGAAACAAGGAACAATTATGACACCATGGTGGCCAAGAATCAAATGATTCATTGTGACATCATGTGGCCTAAAAGGGCATGGGATGCATTGTGACACCACAGAGGTTAAGAGAAGCAAGGAACCATTGTGACCCAATGCAGGCGAACAATCTAATGATCCCTTGTGACACCAATGGGCCTAAAAGGTCCAGGGATGAATTGTTACAGCACGGGGACCAATAGAAGCAAGGATCTATTATGCCACCATGGAGGCCAAGAATCAAATAATTCATTGTGACATCATGTGGCCTAAAAGGGCATGGGATGCATTGTGACAGCACAGGGGTTAAGAGAAGCAAGGAACCATTGTGACCCAATGCAGGCTAACAATCTAAGAATCCCTTTTGACACCAGGGGGCGCAAAAGGACCACGGATGGACTCTGACAGCATGGGGACCTATAGAAGCAAGGAACCATTATGCCACCATGAAGGCCAAGAATCAAATGGTTCATTGTAAGACCAAGTGGCCTAAAAGGGCTTGGAATGCATTGTGACACCACAGAGGTTAAGAGAAGCAAGGAACCATTGTGACCCAATGCAGGCTAACAATCTAATGATCCCTTGTGGCACCAGGGGGTATAAAAAGGGCCAGGGATGGATTGTTACAGCACGGGGACCAATAGAAGCAAGGATCTATTATGCCACCATGGAGGCCAAGAATCAAATGATTCATTGTGACATCAAGTGGCCTAAAAGGGCATGGGATGCATTGTGACACCACAGGGGTTAAGAGAAGCAAGGATCCATTGTGACCCAATGGAGGCTAATAATCCCAGGATCCCATTTGACACCAGGGGGCGTAAAAGGGCCAGGGATGAATTGTGACAGCATGGGGCCCAATAGAAACAAGGAGCCATTTTGACACAATGGAGGCCAAGAATCAAATGATTCATTGTGACATCAAGTGGCCTAAAAGGGCATGGGATGCATTATGACACCACAGAGGTTAAGAGAAGCAAGGAACCATTGTGACCCAATGCAGGCTAACAATCTAATGATCCCTTGTGGCACCAATGGGCCTAAAAGGGGCAGGGATGAATTGTTACAGCACGGGGACCAATAGAAGCAAGGATCTATTATGCCACCATGGAGGCCAAGAATCAAATAATTCATTGTGACATCAAGTGGCCTAAAAGGGCATGGGATGCATTGTGACAGCACAGGGGTTAAGAGAAGCAAGGATCCATTGTGACCCAATGGAGGCTAACAATCTAATAATCCATTTTGACACCAATGGGCCTAAAAGGAGCAGGGATGTATTGTGAAAGCATGGGGCCCAATGAAAAGCTGGTACAATTACGCCACCATGGAGGCCAAGAATCAAATGATTCATTGTGACATCAAGTGGCCTAAAAGGGCATGGGATGCATTGTGACACCACAGGGGTTAAGAGAACCAAGGAACCATTGTGACCCAATGCAGGCTAACAATCTAAGAATCCCTTTTGACACCAGGGGGCGCAAAAGGACCACGGATGGACTCTGACAGCATGGGGACCTATGGAAGCAAGGAACCATTATGACACCATGAAGGCCAAGAATCAAATGGTTCATTCTAAGACCAAGTGGCCTAAAAGGGCTTGGAATGCATTGTGACACCACAGAGGTTAAGAGAAGCAAGGAACCATTGTGACCCATTGCAGGCTAACAATCTAATGATCCCTTGTGGCAACAGGGGGTATAAAAAGGGGCAGGGATGAATTGTGACAGCATGGGGCCCAATAGAAACAAGGAACAATTATGACACCATGGTGGCCAAGAATCAAATGATTCATTGTGACATCATGTGGCCTAAAAGGGCATGGGATGCATTGTGACAGCACAGGGGTTAAGAGAAGCAAGGAACCATTGTGACCCAATGCAGGCTAACAATCTAAGAATCCCTTTTGACACCAGGGGGCGCAAAAGGACCACGGATGGACTCTGACAGCATGGGGACCTATAGAAGCAAGGAACCATTATGCCACCATGAAGGCCAAGAATCAAATGGTTCATTGTAAGACCAAGTGGCCTAAAAGGGCTTGGAATGCATTGTGACACCACAGAGGTTAAGAGAAGCAAGGAACCATTGTGACCCAATGCAGGCTAACAATCTAATGATCCCTTGTGGCACCAGGGGGTATAAAAAGGGCCAGGGATGGATTGTTACAGCACGGGGACCAATAGAAGCAAGGATCTATTATGCCACCATGGAGGCCAAGAATCAAATGATTCATTGTGACATCAAGTGGCCTAAAAGGGCATGGGATGCATTGTGACAGCACAGGGGTTAAGAGAAGCAAGGATCCATTGTGACCCAATGGAGGCTAATAATCCCAGGATCCCATTTGACACCAGGGGGCGTAAAAGGGCCAGGGATGAATTGTGACAGCATGGGGCCCAATAGAAACAAGGAACCATTTTGACACAATGGAGGCCAAGAATCAAATGATTCATTGTGACATCAAGTGGCCTAAAAGGGCATGTGATGCATTATGACACCACAGAGGTTAAGAGAAGCAAGGAACCATTGTGACCCAATGCAGGCTAACAATCTAATGATCCCTTGTGGCACCAATGGGCCTAAAAGGGGCAGGGATGAATTGTTACAGCACGGGGACCAATAGAAGCAAGGATCTATTATGCCACCATGGAGGCCAAGAATCAAATAATTCATTGTGACATCAAGTGGCCTAAAAGGGCATGGGATGCATTGTGACAGCACAGGGGTTAAGAGAAGCAAGGATCCATTGTGACCCAATGGAGGCTAACAATCTAATAATCCCTTTTGACACCAATGGGCCTAAAAGGAGCAGGGATGTATTGTGAAAGCATGGGGCCCAATGAAAAGCTGGTACAATTACGCCACCATGGAGGCCAAGAATCAAATGATTCATTGTGACATCAAGTGGCCTAAAAGGGCATGGGATGCATTGTGACAGCACAGGGGTTAAGAGAAGCAAGGAACCATTGTGACCCAATGCAGGCTAACAATCTAAGAATCCCTTTTGACACCAGGGGGCGCAAAAGGACCACGGATGGACTCTGACAGCATGGGGACCTATGGAAGCAAGGAACCATTATGACACCATGAAGGCCAAGAATCAAATGGTTCATTCTAAGACCAAGTGGCCTAAAATGCTTGGAATGCATTGTGACACCACAGAGGTTAAGAGAAGCAAGGAATCATTGTGACCCAATGCAGGCTAACAATCTAATGATCCCTTGTGGCACCAGGGGGTATAAAAAGGGCCAGGGATGAATTGTGACAGCATGGGGCCCAATAGAAACAAGGATCTATTATGACACCATGGAGGCCAAGAATCAAATGATTCATTGTGACATCAAGTGGCCTAAAAGGGCATGGGATGCATTGTGACACCACAGAGGTTAAGAGAAGCAAGGAACCATTGTGACCCATTGCAGGCTAACAATCTAATGATCCCTTGTGACACCAATGGGCCTAAAAGGTCCAGGGATGAATTGTTACAGCACGGGGACCAATAGAAACAAGGATCTATTATGCCACCATGGAGGCCAAGAATCAAATAATTCATTGTGACATCATGTGGCCTAAAAGGGCATGGGATGCATTGTGACAGCACAGGGGTTAAGAGAAGCAAGGATCCATTGTGACCCAATGGAGGCTAACAATCTAATAATCCCTTTTGACACCAATGGGCCTAAAAGGAGCAGGGATGTATTGTGAAAGCATGGGGCCCAATGAAAACCTGGTACAATTACGCCACCATGGAGGCCAAGAATCAAATGATTCATTGTGACATCAAGTGGCCTAAAAGGGCATGGGATGCATTGTGACACCACAGGGGTTAAGAGAAGCAAGGAACCATTGTGACCCAATGCAGGCTAACAATCTAAGAATCCCTTTTGACACCAGGGGGCGCAAAAGGACCACGGATGGACTCTGACAGCATGGGGACCTATGGAAGCAAGGAACCATTATGACACCATGAAGGCCAAGAATCAAATGGTTCATTCTAAGACCAAGTGGCCTAAAAGGGCTTGGAATGCATTGTGACACCACAGAGGTTAAGAGAAGCAAGGAACCATTGTGACCCATTGCAGGCTAACAATCTAATGATCCCTTGTGGCACCAGGGGGTATAAAAAGGGCCAGGGATGAATTGTGACAGCATGGGGCCCAATAGAAACAAGGATCTATTATGACACCATGGAGGCCAAGAATCAAATGATTCATTGTGACATCAAGTGGCCTAAAAGGGCATGGGATGCATTGTGACACCACAGAGGTTAAGAGAAGCAAGGAACCATTGTGACCCATTGCAGGCTAACAATCTAATGATCCCTTGTGACACCAATGGGCCTAAAAGTTCCAGGGATGAATTGTTACAGCACGGGGACCAATAGAAACAAGGATCTCTTATGCCACCATGGAGGCCAAGAATCAAATAATTCATTGTGACATCATGTGGCCTAAAAGGGCATGGGATGCATTGTGACAGCACAGGGGTTAAGAGAAGCAAGGATCCATTGTGACCCAATGGAGGCTAACAATCTAATAATCCCTTTTGACACCAATGGGCCTAAAAGGAGCAGGGATGTATTGTGAAAGCATGGGGCCCAATGAAAAGCTGGTACAATTACGCCACCATGGAGGCCAAGAATCAAATGATTCATTGTGACATCAAGTGGCCTAAAAGGGCATGGGATGCATTGTGACACCACAGGGGTTAAGAGAACCAAGGAACCATTGTGACCCAATGCAGGCTAACAATCTAAGAATCCCTTTTGACACCAGGGGGCGAAAAAGGACCACGGATGGACTCTGACAGCATGGGGACCTATAGAAGCAAGGAACCATTATGACACCATGAAGGCCTAAAATCAAATGGTTCATTGTAAGACCAAGTGGCCTAAAAGGGCTTGGAATGCATTGTGACACCACAGAGGTTAAGAGAAGCAAGGAACCATTGTGACCCAATGCAGGCTAACAATCTAATGATCCCTTGTGGCACCAGGGGGTATAAAAAGGGCCAGGGATGGATTGTTACAGCACGGGGACCAATAGAAGCAAGGATCTATTATGCCACCATGGAGGCCAAGAATCAAATGATTCATTGTGACATCAAGTGGCCTAAAAGGGCATGGGATGCATTGTGACACCACAGGGGTTAAGAGAAGCAAGGATCCATTGTGACCCAATGGAGGCTAATAATCCCAGGATCCCATTTGACACCAGGGGGCGTAAAAGGGCCAGGGATGAATTGTGACAGCATGGGGCCCAATAGAAACAAGGAGCCATTTTGACACAATGGAGGCCAAGAATCAAATGATTCATTGTGACATCAAGTGGCCTAAAAGGGCATGGGATGCATTATGACACCACAGAGGTTAAGAGAAGCAAGGAACCATTGTGACCCAATGCAGGCTAACAATCTAATGATCCCTTGTGGCACCAATGGGCCTAAAAGGGGCAGGGATGAATTGTTACAGCACGGGGACCAATAGAAGCAAGGATCTATTATGCCACCATGGAGGCCAAGAATCAAATAATTCATTGTGACATCAAGTGGCCTAAAAGGGCATGGGATGCATTGTGACAGCACAGGGGTTAAGAGAAGCAAGGATCCATTGTGACCCAATGGAGGCTAACAATCTAATAATCCCTTTTGACACCAATGGGCCTAAAAGGAGCAGGGATGTATTGTGAAAGCATGGGGCCCAATGAAAAGCTGGTACAATTACGCCACCATGGAGGCCAAGAATCAAATGATTCATTGTGACATCAAGTGGCCTAAAAGGGCATGGGATGCATTGTGACAGCACAGGGGTTAAGAGAAGCAAGGAACCATTGTGACCCAATGCAGGCTAACAATCTAAGAATCCCTTTTGACACCAGGGGGCGCAAAAGGACCACGGATGGACTCTGACAGCATGGGGACCTATGGAAGCAAGGAACCATTATGACACCATGAAGGCCAAGAATCAAATGGTTCATTCTAAGACCAAGTGGCCTAAAAGGGCTTGGAATGCATTGTGACACCACAGAGGTTAAGAGAAGCAAGGAACCATTGTGACCCATTGCAGGCTAACAATCTAATGATCCCTTGTGGCAACAGGGGGTATAAAAAGGGGCAGGGATGAATTGTGACAGCATGGGGCCCAATAGAAACAAGGAACAATTATGACACCATGGTGGCCAAGAATCAAATGATTCATTGTGACATCATGTGGCCTAAAAGGGCATGGGATGCATTGTGACACCACAGAGGTTAAGAGAAGCAAGGAACCATTGTGACCCAATGCAGGCGAACAATCTAATGATCCCTTGTGACACCAATGGGCCTAAAAGGTCCAGGGATGAATTGTTACAGCACGGGGACCAATAGAAGCAAGGATCTATTATGCCACCATGGAGGCCAAGAATCAAATAATTCATTGTGACATCATGTGGCCTAAAAGGGCATGGGATGCATTGTGACAGCACAGGGGTTAAGAGAAGCAAGGAACCATTGTGACCCAATGCAGGCTAACAATCTAAGAATCCCTTTTGACACCAGGGGGCGCAAAAGGACCACGGATGGACTCTGACAGCATGGGGACCTATAGAAGCAAGGAACCATTATGACACCATGAAGGCCAAGAATCAAATGGTTCATTGTAAGACCAAGTGGCCTAAAAGGGCTTGGAATGCATTGTGACACCACAGAGGTTAAGAGAAGCAAGGAACCATTGTGACCCAATGCAGGCTAACAATCTAATGATCCCTTGTGGCACCAGGGGGTATAAAAAGGGCCAGGGATGGATTGTTACAGCACGGGGACCAATAGAAGCAAGGATCTATTATGCCACCATGGAGGCCAAGAATCAAATGATTCATTGTGACATCAAGTGGCCTAAAAGGGCATGGGATGCATTGTGACAGCACAGGGGTTAAGAGAAGCAAGGATCCATTGTGACCCAATGGAGGCTAATAATCCCAGGATCCCATTTGACACCAGGGGGCGTAAAAGGGCCAGGGATGAATTGTGACAGCATGGGGCCCAATAGAAACAAGGAACCATTTTGACACAATGGAGGCCAAGAATCAAATGATTCATTGTGACATCAAGTGGCCTAAAAGGGCATGGGATGCATTATGACACCACAGAGGTTAAGAGAAGCAAGGAACCATTGTGACCCAATGCAGGCTAACAATCTAATGATCCCTTGTGACACCAATGGGCCTAAAAGGGGCAGGGATGAATTGTTACAGCACGGGGACCAATAGAAGCAAGGATCTATTATGCCACCATGGAGGCCAAGAATCAAATAATTCATTGTGACATCAAGTGGCCTAAAAGGGCATGGGATGCATTGTGACAGCACAGGGGTTAAGAGAAGCAAGGATCCATTGTGACCCAATGGAGGCTAACAATCTAATAATCCCTTTTGACACCAATGGGCCTAAAAGGAGCAGGGATGTATTGTGAAAGCATGGGGCCCAATGAAAACCTGGTACAATTACGCCACCATGGAGGCCAAGAATCAAATGATTCATTGTGACATCAAGTGGCCTAAAAGGGCATGGGATGCATTGTGACAGCACAGGGGTTAAGAGAAGCAAGGAACCATTGTGACCCAATGCAGGCTAACAATCTAAGAATCCCTTTTGACACCAGGGGGCGCAAAAGGACCACGGATGGACTCTGACAGCATGGGGACCTATGGAAGCAAGGAACCATTATGACACCATGAAGGCCAAGAATCAAATGGTTCATTCTAAGACCAAGTGGCCTAAAAGGGCTTGGAATGCATTGTGACACCACAGAGGTTAAGAGAAGCAAGGAACCATTGTGACCCATTGCAGGCTAACAATCTAAGAATCCCTTGTGGCACCAGGGGGTATAAAAAGGGCCAGGGATGAATTGTGACAGCATGGGGCCCAATAGAAACAAGGAACAATTATGACACCATGGTGGCCAAGAATCAAATGATTCGTTGTGACATCAAGTGGCCTAAAAGGGCATGGGATGCATTGTGACACCACAGGGGTTAAGAGAAGCAAGGATCCATTGTGACCCAATGGAGGCTAATAATCCCAGGATCCCATTTGACACCAGGGGGCGTAAAAGGGCCAGGGATGAATTGTGACAGCATGGGGCCCAATAGAAACAAGGAACCATTTTGACACAATGGAGGCCAAGAATCAAATGATTCATTGTGACATCAAGTGGCCTAAAAGGGCATGGGATGCATTATGACACCACAGAGGTTAAGAGAAGCAAGGAACCATTGTGACCCAATGCAGGCTAACAATCTAATGATCCCTTGTGGCACCAATGGGCCTAAAAGGGGCAGGGATGAATTGTTACAGCACGGGGACCAATAGAAGCAAGGATCTATTATGCCACCATGGAGGCCAAGAATCAAATAATTCATTGTGACATCAAGTGGCCTAAAAGGGCATGGGATGCATTGTGACAGCACAGGGGTTAAGAGAAGCAAGGATCCATTGTGACCCAATGGAGGCTAACAATCTAATAATCCCTTTTGACACCAATGGGCCTAAAAGGAGCAGGGATGTATTGTGAAAGCATGGGGCCCAATGAAAAGCTGGTACAATTACGCCACCATGGAGGCCAAGAATCAAATGATTCATTGTGACATCAAGTGGCCTAAAAGGGCATGGGATGCATTGTGACACCACAGGGGTTAAGAGAAGCAAGGAACCATTGTGACCCAATGCAGGCTAACAATCTAAGAATCCCTTTTGACACCAGGGGGCGCAAAAGGACCACGGATGGACTCTGACAGCATGGGGACCTATGGAAGCAAGGAACCATTATGACACCATGAAGGCCAAGAATCAAATGGTTCATTCTAAGACCAAGTGGCCTAAAATGCTTGGAATGCATTGTGACACCACAGAGGTTAAGAGAAGCAAGGAATCATTGTGACCCAATGCAGGCTAACAATCTAATGATCCCTTGTGGCACCAGGGGGTATAAAAAGGGCCAGGGATGAATTGTGACAGCATGGGGCCCAATAGAAACAAGGATCTATTATGACACCATGGAGGCCAAGAATCAAATGATTCATTGTGACATCAAGTGGCCTAAAAGGGCATGGGATGCATTGTGACACCACAGAGGTTAAGAGAAGCAAGGAACCATTGTGACCCATTGCAGGCTAACAATCTAATGATCCCTTGTGACACCAATGGGCCTAAAAGGTCCAGGGATGAATTGTTGCAGCACGGGGACCAATAGAAACAAGGATCTATTATGCCACCATGGAGGCCAAGAATCAAATAATTCATTGTGACATCATGTGGCCTAAAAGGGCATGGGATGCATTGTGACAGCACAGGGGTTAAGAGAAGCAAGGATCCATTGTGACCCAATGGAGGCTAACAATCTAATAATCCCTTTTGACACCAATGGGCCTAAAAGGAGCAGGGATGTATTGTGAAAGCATGGGGCCCAATGAAAAGCTGGTACAATTACGCCACCATGGAGGCCAAGAATCAAATGATTCATTGTGACATCAAGTGGCCTAAAAGGGCATGGGATGCATTGTGACACCACAGGGGTTAAGAGAACCAAGGAACCATTGTGACCCAATGCAGGCTAACAATCTAAGAATCCCTTTTGACACCAGGGGGCGAAAAAGGACCACGGATGGACTCTGACAGCATGGGGACCTATAGAAGCAAGGAACCATTATGACACCATGAAGGCCTAAAATCAAATGGTTCATTGTAAGACCAAGTGGCCTAAAAGGGCTTGGAATGCATTGTGACACCACAGAGGTTAAGAGAAGCAAGGAACCATTGTGACCCAATGCAGGCTAACAATCTAATGATCCCTTGTGGCACCAGGGGGTATAAAAAGGGCCAGGGATGGATTGTTAAAGCACGGGGACCAATAGAAGCAAGGATCTATTATGCCACCATGGAGGCCAAGAATCAAATGATTCATTGTGACATCAAGTGGCCTAAAAGGGCATGGGATGCATTGTGACACCACAGGGGTTAAGAGAAGCAAGGATCCATTGTGACCCAATGGAGGCTAATAATCCCAGGATCCCATTTGACACCAGGGGGCGTAAAAGGGCCAGGGATGAATTGTGACAGCATGGGGCCCAATAGAAACAAGGAGCCATTTTGACACAATGGAGGCCAAGAATCAAATGATTCATTGTGACATCAAGTGGCCTAAAAGGGCATGGGATGCATTATGACACCACAGAGGTTAAGAGAAGCAAGGAACCATTGTGACCCAATGCAGGCTAACAATCTAATGATCCCTTGTGGCACCAATGGGCCTAAAAGGGGCAGGGATGAATTGTTACAGCACGGGGACCAATAGAAGCAAGGATCTATTATGCCACCATGGAGGCCAAGAATCAAATAATTCATTGTGACATCAAGTGGCCTAAAAGGGCATGGGATGCATTGTGACAGCACAGGGGTTAAGAGAAGCAAGGATCCATTGTGACCCAATGGAGGCTAACAATCTAATAATCCCTTTTGACACCAATGGGCCTAAAAGGAGCAGGGATGTATTGTGAAAGCATGGGGCCCAATGAAAAGCTGGTACAATTACGCCACCATGGAGGCCAAGAATCAAATGATTCATTGTGACATCAAGTGGCCTAAAAGGGCATGGGATGCATTGTGACAGCACAGGGGTTAAGAGAAGCAAGGAACCATTGTGACCCAATGCAGGCTAACAATCTAAGAATCCCTTTTGACACCAGGGGGCGCAAAAGGACCACGGATGGACTCTGACAGCATGGGGACCTATGGAAGCAAGGAACCATTATGACACCATGAAGGCCAAGAATCAAATGGTTCATTCTAAGACCAAGTGGCCTAAAATGCTTGGAATGCATTGTGACACCACAGAGGTTAAGAGAAGCAAGGAACCATTGTGACCCATTGCAGGCTAACAATCTAATGATCCCTTGTGGCAACAGGGGGTATAAAAAGGGGCAGGGATGAATTGTGACAGCATGGGGCCCAATAGAAACAAGGAACAATTATGACACCATGGTGGCCAAGAATCAAATGATTCATTGTGACATCATGTGGCCTAAAAGGGCATGGGATGCATTGTGACACCACAGAGGTTAAGAGAAGCAAGGAACCATTGTGACCCAATGCAGGCGAACAATCTAATGATCCCTTTTGACACCAATGGGCCTAAAAGGGGCAGGGATGTATTGTGAAAGCATGGGGCCCAAGTAAAACCTGGTACAATTACGCCACCATGGAGGCCAAGAATCAAATGATTCATTGTGACATCATGTGGCCTAAAAGGGCATGGGATGCATTGTGACAGCACAGGGGTTAAGAGAAGCAAGGAACCATTGTGACCCAATGCAGGCTAACAATCTAAGAATCCCTTTTGACACCAGGGGGCGCAAAAGGACCACGGATGGACTCTGACAGCATGGGGACCTATAGAAGCAAGGAACCATTATGACACCATGAAGGCCAAGAATCAAATGGTTCATTGTAAGACCAAGTGGCCTAAAAGGGCTTGGAATGCATTGTGACACCACAGAGGTTAAGAGAAGCAAGGAACCATTGTGACCCAATGCAGGCTAACAATCTAATGATCCCTTGTGGCACCAGGGGGTATAAAAAGGGCCAGGGATGGATTGTTACAGCACGGGGACCAATAGAAGCAAGGATCTATTATGCCACCATGGAGGCCAAGAATCAAATGATTCATTGTGACATCAAGTGGCCTAAAAGGGCATGGGATGCATTGTGACACCACAGGGGTTAAGAGAAGCAAGGATCCATTGTGACCCAATGGAGGCTAATAATCCCAGGATCCCATTTGACACCAGGGGGCGTAAAAGGGCCAGGGATGAATTGTGACAGCATGGGGCCCAATAGAAACAAGGAACCATTTTGACACAATGGAGGCCAAGAATCAAATGATTCATTGTGACATCAAGTGGCCTAAAAGGGCATGGGATGCATTATGACACCACAGAGGTTAAGAGAAGCAAGGAACCATTGTGACCCAATGCAGGCTAACAATCTAATGATCCCTTGTGACACCAATGGGCCTAAAAGGGGCAGGGATGAATTGTTACAGCACGGGGACCAATAGAAGCAAGGATCTATTATGCCACCATGGAGGCCAAGAATCAAATAATTCATTGTGACATCAAGTGGCCTAAAAGGGCATGGGATGCATTGTGACAGCACAGGGGTTAAGAGAAGCAAGGATCCATTGTGACCCAATGGAGGCTAACAATCTAATAATCCCTTTTGACACCAATGGGCCTAAAAGGAGCAGGGATGTATTGTGAAAGCATGGGGCCCAATGAAAACCTGGTACAATTACGCCACCATGGAGGCCAAGAATCAAATGATTCATTGTGACATCAAGTGGCCTAAAAGGGCATGGGATGCATTGTGACAGCACAGGGGTTAAGAGAAGCAAGGAACCATTGTGACCCAATGCAGGCTAACAATCTAAGAATCCCTTTTGACACCAGGGGGCGCAAAAGGACCACGGATGGACTCTGACAGCATGGGGACCTATGGAAGCAAGGAACCATTATGACACCATGAAGGCCAAGAATCAAATGGTTCATTCTAAGACCAAGTGGCCTAAAAGGGCTTGGAATGCATTGTGACACCACAGAGGTTAAGAGAAGCAAGGAACCATTGTGACCCATTGCAGGCTAACAATCTAATGATCCCTTGTGGCACCAGGGGGTATAAAAAGGGCCAGGGATGAATTGTGACAGCATGGGGCCCAATAGAAACAAGGAACAATTATGACACCATGGTGGCCAAGAATCAAATGATTCATTGTGACATCAAGTGGCCTAAAAGGGCATGGGATGCATTGTGACACCACAGAGGTTAAGAGAAGCAAGGAACCATTGTGACCCATTGCAGGCTAACAATCTAATGATCCCTTGTGACACCAATGGGCCTAAAAGGTCCAGGGATGAATTGTTACAGCACGGGGACCAATAGAAACAAGGATTTATTATGCCACCATGGAGGCCAAGAATCAAATAATTCATTGTGACATCATGTGGCCTAAAAGGGCATGGGATGCATTGTGACAGCACAGGGGTTAAGAGAAGCAAGGATCCATTGTGACCCAATGCAGGCTAACAATCTAATGATCCCTTTTGACACCAATGGGCCTAAAAGGGGCAGGGATGTATTGGGAAAGCGTGGGGCCCAAGTAAAACCTGGTACAATTACGCCACCATGGAGGCCAAGAATCAAATGATTCATTGTGACATCAAGTGGCCTAAAAGGGCATGGGATGCATTGTGACACCACAGGGGTTAAGAGAAGCAAGGAACCATTGTGACCCAATGCAGGCTAACAATCTAAGAATCCCTTTTGACACCAGGGGGCGCAAAAGGACCACGGATGGACTCTGACAGCATGGGGACCTATAGAAGCAAGGAACCATTATGACACCATGAAGGCCAAGAATCAAATGGTTCATTGTAAGACCAAGTGGCCTAAAAGGGCTTGGAATGCATTGTGACACCACAGAGGTTAAGAGAAGCAAGGAACCATTGTGACCCAATGCAGGCTAACAATCTAATGATCCCTTGTGGCACCAGGGGGTATAAAAAGGGCCAGGGATGGATTGTTACAGCACGGGGACCAATAGAAGCAAGGATCTATTATGCCACCATGGAGGCCAAGAATCAAATGATTCATTGTGACATCAAGTGGCCTAAAAGGGCATAGGATGCATTGTGACACCACAGGGGTTAAGAGAAGCAAGGATCCATTGTGACCCAATGGAGGCTAATAATACCAGGATCCCATTTGACACCAGGGGGCGTAAAAGGGCCAGGGATGAATTGTGACAGCATGGGGCCCAATAGAAACAAGGAACCATTTTGACACAATGGAGGCCAAGAATCAAATGATTCATTGTGACATCAAGTGGCCTAAAAGGGCATGGGATGCATTATGACACCACAGAGGTTAAGAGAAGCAAGGAACCATTGTGACCCAATGCAGGCTAACAATCTAATGATCCCTTGTGACACCAATGGGCCTAAAAGGGGCAGGGATGAATTGTTACAGCACGGGGACCAATAGAAGCAAGGATCTATTATGCCACCATGGAGGCCAAGAATCAAATAATTAATTGTGACATCAAGTGGCCTAAAAGGGCATGGGATGCATTGTGACAGCACAGGGGTTAAGAGAAGCAAGGATCCATTGTGACCCAATGGAGGCTAACAATCTAATAATCCCTTTTGTCACCAATGGGCCTAAAAGGAGCAGGGATGTATTGTGAAAGCATGGGGCCCAATGAAAACCTGGTACAATTACGCCACCATGGAGGCCAAGAATCAAATGATTCATTGTGACATCAAGTGGCCTAAAAGGGCATGGGATGCATTGTGACACCACAGGGGTTAAGAGAACCAAGGAACCATTGTGACCCAATGCAGGCTAACAATCTAAGAATCCCTTTTGACACCAGGCAGCGCAAAAGGACCACGGATGGACTCTGACAGCATGGGGACCTATGGAAGCAAGGAACCATTATGACACCATGAAGGCCAAGAATCAAATGGTTCATTGTAAGACCAAGTGGCCTAAAAGGGCTTGGAATGCATTGTGACACCACAGAGGTTAAGAGAAGCAAGAAACCATTGTGACCCATTGCAGGCTAACAATCTAAGAATCCCTTGTGGCACCAGGGGGTATAAAAAGGGCCAGGGATGAATTGTGACAGCATGGGGCCCAATAGAAACAAGGATCTATTATGACACCATGGAGGCCAAGAATCAAATGATTCATTGTGACATCAAGTGGCCTAAAAGGGCATGGGATGCATTGTGACACCACAGAGGTTAAGAGAAGCAAGGAACCATTGTGACCCATTGCAGGCTAACAATCTAATGATCCCTTGTGACACCAATGGGCCTAAAAGGTCCAGGGATGAATTGTTGCAGCACGGGGACCAATAGAAACAAGGATCTATTATGCCACCATGGAGGCCAAGAATCAAATAATTCATTGTGACATCATGTGGCCTAAAAGGGCATGGGATGCATTGTGACAGCACAGGGGTTAAGAGAAGCAAGGATCCATTGTGACCCAATGGATGCTAACAATCTAATGATCCCTTTTGACACCAATGGGCCTAAAAGGGGCAGGGATGTATTGTGAAAGCATGGGGCCCAAGTAAAACCTGGTACAATTACGCCACCATGGAGGCCAAGAATCAAATGATTCATTGTGACATCAAGTGGCCTAAAAGGGCATGGGATGCATTGTGACACCACAGGGGTTAAGAGAACCAAGGAACCATTGTGACCCAATGCAGGCTAACAATCTAAGAATCCCTTTTGACACCAGGCGGCGCAAAAGGACCACGGATGGACTCTGACAGCATGGGGACCTATAGAAGCAAGGAACCATTATGACACCATGAAGGCCAAGAATCAAATGGTTCATTGTAACACCAAGTGGCCTAAAAGGCTTGGAATGCATTGTGACACCACAGAGGTTAAGAGAAGCAAGGAACCATTGTGACCCAATGCAGGCTAACAATCTAATGATCCCTTGTGGCACCAGGGGGTATAAAAAGGGCCAGGGATGGATTGTTACAGCACGGGGACCAATAGAAGCAAGGATCTATTATGCCACCATGGAGGCCAAGAATCAAATGATTCATTGTGACATCAAGTGGCCTAAAAGGGCATGGGATGCATTGTGACAGCACAGGGGTTAAGAGAAGCAAGGATCCATTGTGACCCAATGGAGGCTAATAATCCCAGGATCCCATTTGACACCAGGGGGCGTAAAAGGGCCAGGGATGAATTGTGACAGCATGGGGCCCAATAGAAACAAGGAACCATTTTGACACAATGGAGGCCAAGAATCAAATGATTCATTGTGACATCAAGTGGCCTAAAAGGGCATGGGATGCATTATGACACCACAGAGGTTAAGAGAAGCAAGGAACCATTGTGACCCAATGCAGGCTAACAATCTAATGATCCCTTGTGACACCAATGGGCCTAAAAGGGGCAGGGATGAATTGTGACAGCACGGGGACCAATAGAAGCAAGGATCTATTATGCCACCATGGAGGCCAAGAATCAAATAATTCATTGTGACATCAAGTGGCCTAAAAGGGCATGGGATGCATTGTGACAGCACAGGGGTTAAGAGAAGCAAGGATCCATTGTGACCCAATGGAGGCTAACAATCTAATAATCCCTTTTGACACCAATGGGCCTAAAAGGAGCAGGGATGTATTGTGAAAGCATGGGGCCCAATGAAAACCTGGTACAATTACGCCACCATGGAGGCCAAGAATCAAATGATTCATTGTGACATCAAGTGGCCTAAAAGGGCATGGGATGCATTGTGACAGCACAGGGGTTAAGAGAAGCAAGGAACCATTGTGACCCAATGCAGGCTAACAATCTAAGAATCCCTTTTGACACCAGGGGGCGCAAAAGGACCACGGATGGACTCTGACAGCATGGGGACCTATGGAAGCAAGGAACCATTATGACACCATGAAGGCCAAGAATCAAATGGTTCATTCTAAGACCAAGTGGCCTAAAAGGGCTTGGAATGCATTGTGACACCACAGAGGTTAAGAGAAGCAAGGAACCATTGTGACCCATTGCAGGCTAACAATCTAAGAATCCCTTGTGGCACCAGGGGGTATAAAAAGGGCCAGGGATGAATTGTGACAGCATGGGGCCCAATAGAAACAAGGATCTATTATGACACCATGGAGGCCAAGAATCAAATGATTCATTGTGACATCAAGTGGCCTAAAAGGGCATGGGATGCATTTTGACACCACAGAGGTTAAGAGAAGCAAGGAACCATTGTGACCCATTGCAGGCTAACAATCTAATGATCCCTTGTGACACCAATGGGCCTAAAAGGTCCAGGGATGAATTGTTACAGCACGGGGACCAATAGAAGCAAGGATCTATTATGCCACCATGGAGGCCAAGAATCAAATAATTCATTGTGACATCATGTGGCCTAAAAGGGCATGGGATGCATTGTGACAGCACAGGGGTTAAGAGAAGCAAGGATCCATTGTGACCCAATGGAGGCTAACAATCTAATGATCCCTTTTGACACCAATGGGCCTAAAAGGAGCAGGGATGTATTGTGAAAGCATGGGGCCCAAGTAAAACCTGGTACAATTACGCCACCATGGAGGCCAAGAATCAAATGATTCATTGTGACATCAAGTGGCCTAAAAGGGCATGGGATGCATTGTGACACCACAGGGGTTAAGAGAACCAAGGAACCATTGTGACCCAATGCAGGCTAACAATCTAAGAATCCCTTTTGACACCAGGGGGTGCAAAAGGACCACGGATGGACTCTGACAGCATGGGGACCTATAGAAGCAAGGAACCATTATGACACCATGAAGGCCAAGAATCAAATGGTTCATTGTAAGACCAAGTGGCCTAAAAGGCTTGGAATGCATTGTGACACCACAGAGGTTAAGAGAAGCAAGGAACCATTGTGACCCAATGCAGGCTAACAATCTAATGATCCCTTGTGGCACCAGGGGGTATAAAAAGGGCCAGGGATGGATTGTTACAGCACGGGGACCAATAGAAGCAAGGATCTATTATGCCACCATGGAGGCCAAGAATCAAATGATTCATTGTGACATCAAGTGGCCTAAAAGGGCATGGGATGCATTGTGACACCACAGGGGTTAAGAGAAGCAAGGATCCATTGTGACCCAATGGAGGCTAATAATCCCAGGATCCCATTTGACACCAGGGGGCGTAAAAGGGCCAGGGATGAATTGTGACAGCATGGGGCCCAATAGAAACAAGGAACCATTTTGACACAATGGAGGCCAAGAATCAAATGATTCAT
The DNA here is from genome assembly GCF_963662255.1 of Cinclus cinclus. NCBI lineage: Eukaryota > Metazoa > Chordata > Aves > Passeriformes > Cinclidae > Cinclus > Cinclus cinclus. Next base: position 54,398 of record NW_026912228.1, on the reverse strand, counting down.
TGTGACATCAAGTGGCCTAAAAGGGCATGGGATGCATTATGACACCACAGAGGTTAAGAGAAGCAAGGAACCATTGTGACCCAATGCAGGCTAACAATCTAATGATCCCTTGTGGCACCAATGGGCCTAAAAGGGGCAGGGATGAATTGTTACAGCACGGGGACCAATAGAAGCAAGGATCTATTATGCCACCATGGAGGCCAAGAATCAAATAATTCATTGTGACATCAAGTGGCCTAAAAGGGCATGGGATGCATTGTGACAGCACAGGGGTTAAGAGAAGCAAGGATCCATTGTGACCCAATGGAGGCTAACAATCTAATAATCCCTTTTGACACCAATGGGCCTAAAAGGAGCAGGGATGTATTGTGAAAGCATGGGGCCCAATGAAAACCTGGTACAATTACGCCACCATGGAGGCCAAGAATCAAATGATTCATTGTGACATCAAGTGGCCTAAAAGGGCATGGGATGCATTGTGACACCACAGGGGTTAAGAGAAGCAAGGAACCATTGTGACCCAATGCAGGCTAACAATCTAAGAATCCCTTTTGACACCAGGGGGCGCAAAAGGACCACGGATGGACTCTGACAGCATGGGGACCTATAGAAGCAAGGAACCATTATGACACCATGAAGGCCAAGAATCAAATGGTTCATTGTAAGACCAAGTGGCCTAAAAGGGCTTGGAATGCATTGTGACACCACAGAGGTTAAGAGAAGCAAGGAAACATTGTGACCCAATGCAGGCTAACAATCTAATGATCCCTTGTGGCAACAGGGTGTATAAAAAGGGCCATGGATGTATTGTGACAGCATGGGGCCCAATAGAAGCAAGGATATATTATGCCACCATGTAGGCCAAGAATCAAATGATTCATTGTGACATCAAGTGGCCTAAAAGGGCATGGGATGCATTGTGACACCACAGGGGTTAAGAGAAGCATGGAACCATTGTGACCCAATGCAGGCTAACAATCTAAGAATCCCTTTTGACACCAGGGGGCGCAAAAGGACCACGGATGGACTCTGACAGCATGGGGACCTATGGAAGCAAGGAACCATTATGACACCATGAAGGCCAAGAATCAAATGGTTCATTCTAAGACCAAGTGGCCTAAAAGGGCTTGGAATGCATTGTGACACCACAGAGGTTAAGAGAAGCAAGGAACCATTGTGACCCATTGCAGGCTAACAATCTAAGAATCCCTTGTGGCACCAGGGGGTATAAAAAGGGCCAGGGATGAATTGTGACAGCATGGGGCCCAATAGAAACAAGGATCTATTATGCCACCATGTAGGCCAAGAATCAAATGATTCATTGTGACATCAAGTGGCCTAAAAGGGCATGGGATGCATTGTGACACCACAGAGGTTAAGAGAAGCAAGGAACCATTGTGACCCATTGCAGGCTAACAATCTAATGATCCCTTGTGACACCAATGGGCCTAAAAGGTCCAGGGATGAATTGTTACAGCACGGGGACCAATAGAAGCAAGGATCTATTATGCCACCATGGAGGCCAAGAATCAAATAATTCATTGTGACATCATGTGGCCTAAAAGGGCATGGGATGCATTGTGACAGCACAGGGGTTAAGAGAAGCAAGGATCCATTGTGACCCAATGCAGGCTAACAATCTAATGATCCCTTTTGACACCAATGGGCCTAAAAGGGGCAGGGATGTATTGTGAAAGCGTGGGGCCCAAGTAAAACCTGGTACAATTACGCCACCATGGAGGCCAAGAATCAAATGATTCATTGTGACATCAAGTGGCCTAAAAGGGCATGGGATGCATTGTGACACCACAGGGGTTAAGAGAAGCAAGGAACCATTGTGACCCAATGCAGGCTAACAATCTAAGAATCCCTTTTGACACCAGGGGGCGCAAAAGGACCACGGATGGACTCTGACAGCATGGGGACCTATAGAAGCAAGGAACCATTATGACACCATGAAGGCCAAGAATCAAATGGTTCATTGTAAGACCAAGTGGCCTAAAAGGGCTTGGAATGCATTGTGACACCACAGAGGTTAAGAGAAGCAAGGAACCATTGTGACCCAATGCAGGCTAACAATCTAATGATCCCTTGTGGCACCAGGGGGTATAAAAAGGGCCAGGGATGGATTGTTACAGCACGGGGACCAATAGAAGCAAGGATCTATTATGCCACCATGGAGGCCAAGAATCAAATGATTCATTGTGACATCAAGTGGCCTAAAAGGGCATAGGATGCATTGTGACACCACAGGGGTTAAGAGAAGCAAGGATCCATTGTGACCCAATGGAGGCTAATAATCCCAGGATCCCATTTGACACCAGGGGGCGTAAAAGGGCCAGGGATGAATTGTGACAGCATGGGGCCCAATAGAAACAAGGAACCATTTTGACACAATGGAGGCCAAGAATCAAATGATTCATTGTGACATCAAGTGGCCTAAAAGGGCATGGGATGCATTATGACACCACAGAGGTTAAGAGAAGCAAGGAACCATTGTGACCCAATGCAGGCTAACAATCTAATGATCCCTTGTGACACCAATGGGCCTAAAAGGGGCAGGGATGAATTGTGACAGCACGGGGACCAATAGAAGCAAGGATCTATTATGCCACCATGGAGGCCAAGAATCAAATAATTCATTGTGACATCAAGTGGCCTAAAAGGGCATGGGATGCATTGTGACAGCACAGGGGTTAAGAGAAGCAAGGATCCATTGTGACCCAATGGAGGCTAACAATCTAATAATCCCTTTTGACACCAATGGGCCTAAAAGGAGCAGGGATGTATTGTGAAAGCATGGGGCCCAATGAAAAGCTGGTACAATTACGCCACCATGGAGGCCAAGAATCAAATGATTCATTGTGACATCAAGTGGCCTAAAAGGGCATGGGATGCATTGTGACACCACAGGGGTTAAGAGAACCAAGGAACCATTGTGACCCAATGCAGGCTAACAATCTAAGAATCCCTTTTGACACCAGGGGGCGCAAAAGGACCACGGATGGACTCTGACAGCATGGGGACCTATGGAAGCAAGGAACCATTATGACACCATGAAGGCCAAGAATCAAATGGTTCATTCTAAGACCAAGTGGCCTAAAAGGGCTTGGAATGCATTGTGACACCACAGAGGTTAAGAGAAGCAAGGAACCATTGTGACCCATTGCAGGCTAACAATCTAATGATCCCTTGTGGCAACAGGGGGTATAAAAAGGGGCAGGGATGAATTGTGACAGCATGGGGCCCAATAGAAACAAGGAACAATTATGACACCATGGTGGCCAAGAATCAAATGATTCATTGTGACATCATGTGGCCTAAAAGGGCATGGGATGCATTGTGACACCACAGAGGTTAAGAGAAGCAAGGAACCATTGTGACCCAATGCAGGCGAACAATCTAATGATCCCTTGTGACACCAATGGGCCTAAAAGGTCCAGGGATGAATTGTTACAGCACGGGGACCAATAGAAGCAAGGATCTATTATGCCACCATGGAGGCCAAGAATCAAATAATTCATTGTGACATCATGTGGCCTAAAAGGGCATGGGATGCATTGTGACAGCACAGGGGTTAAGAGAAGCAAGGAACCATTGTGACCCAATGCAGGCTAACAATCTAAGAATCCCTTTTGACACCAGGGGGCGCAAAAGGACCACGGATGGACTCTGACAGCATGGGGACCTATAGAAGCAAGGAACCATTATGCCACCATGAAGGCCAAGAATCAAATGGTTCATTGTAAGACCAAGTGGCCTAAAAGGGCTTGGAATGCATTGTGACACCACAGAGGTTAAGAGAAGCAAGGAACCATTGTGACCCAATGCAGGCTAACAATCTAATGATCCCTTGTGGCACCAGGGGGTATAAAAAGGGCCAGGGATGGATTGTTACAGCACGGGGACCAATAGAAGCAAGGATCTATTATGCCACCATGGAGGCCAAGAATCAAATGATTCATTGTGACATCAAGTGGCCTAAAAGGGCATGGGATGCATTGTGACAGCACAGGGGTTAAGAGAAGCAAGGATCCATTGTGACCCAATGGAGGCTAATAATCCCAGGATCCCATTTGACACCAGGGGGCGTAAAAGGGCCAGGGATGAATTGTGACAGCATGGGGCCCAATAGAAACAAGGAACCATTTTGACACAATGGAGGCCAAGAATCAAATGATTCATTGTGACATCAAGTGGCCTAAAAGGGCATGTGATGCATTATGACACCACAGAGGTTAAGAGAAGCAAGGAACCATTGTGACCCAATGCAGGCTAACAATCTAATGATCCCTTGTGGCACCAATGGGCCTAAAAGGGGCAGGGATGAATTGTTACAGCACGGGGACCAATAGAAGCAAGGATCTATTATGCCACCATGGAGGCCAAGAATCAAATAATTCATTGTGACATCAAGTGGCCTAAAAGGGCATGGGATGCATTGTGACAGCACAGGGGTTAAGAGAAGCAAGGATCCATTGTGACCCAATGGAGGCTAACAATCTAATAATCCCTTTTGACACCAATGGGCCTAAAAGGAGCAGGGATGTATTGTGAAAGCATGGGGCCCAATGAAAAGCTGGTACAATTACGCCACCATGGAGGCCAAGAATCAAATGATTCATTGTGACATCAAGTGGCCTAAAAGGGCATGGGATGCATTGTGACAGCACAGGGGTTAAGAGAAGCAAGGAACCATTGTGACCCAATGCAGGCTAACAATCTAAGAATCCCTTTTGACACCAGGGGGCGCAAAAGGACCACGGATGGACTCTGACAGCATGGGGACCTATGGAAGCAAGGAACCATTATGACACCATGAAGGCCAAGAATCAAATGGTTCATTCTAAGACCAAGTGGCCTAAAATGCTTGGAATGCATTGTGACACCACAGAGGTTAAGAGAAGCAAGGAATCATTGTGACCCAATGCAGGCTAACAATCTAATGATCCCTTGTGGCACCAGGGGGTATAAAAAGGGCCAGGGATGAATTGTGACAGCATGGGGCCCAATAGAAACAAGGATCTATTATGACACCATGGAGGCCAAGAATCAAATGATTCATTGTGACATCAAGTGGCCTAAAAGGGCATGGGATGCATTGTGACACCACAGAGGTTAAGAGAAGCAAGGAACCATTGTGACCCATTGCAGGCTAACAATCTAATGATCCCTTGTGACACCAATGGGCCTAAAAGGTCCAGGGATGAATTGTTACAGCACGGGGACCAATAGAAACAAGGATCTATTATGCCACCATGGAGGCCAAGAATCAAATAATTCATTGTGACATCATGTGGCCTAAAAGGGCATGGGATGCATTGTGACAGCACAGGGGTTAAGAGAAGCAAGGATCCATTGTGACCCAATGGAGGCTAACAATCTAATAATCCCTTTTGACACCAATGGGCCTAAAAGGAGCAGGGATGTATTGTGAAAGCATGGGGCCCAATGAAAACCTGGTACAATTACGCCACCATGGAGGCCAAGAATCAAATGATTCATTGTGACATCAAGTGGCCTAAAAGGGCATGGGATGCATTGTGACACCACAGGGGTTAAGAGAAGCAAGGAACCATTGTGACCCAATGCAGGCTAACAATCTAAGAATCCCTTTTGACACCAGGGGGCGCAAAAGGACCACGGATGGACTCTGACAGCATGGGGACCTATGGAAGCAAGGAACCATTATGACACCATGAAGGCCAAGAATCAAATGGTTCATTCTAAGACCAAGTGGCCTAAAAGGGCTTGGAATGCATTGTGACACCACAGAGGTTAAGAGAAGCAAGGAACCATTGTGACCCATTGCAGGCTAACAATCTAATGATCCCTTGTGGCACCAGGGGGTATAAAAAGGGCCAGGGATGAATTGTGACAGCATGGGGCCCAATAGAAACAAGGATCTATTATGACACCATGGAGGCCAAGAATCAAATGATTCATTGTGACATCAAGTGGCCTAAAAGGGCATGGGATGCATTGTGACACCACAGAGGTTAAGAGAAGCAAGGAACCATTGTGACCCATTGCAGGCTAACAATCTAATGATCCCTTGTGACACCAATGGGCCTAAAAGTTCCAGGGATGAATTGTTACAGCACGGGGACCAATAGAAACAAGGATCTATTATGCCACCATGGAGGCCAAGAATCAAATAATTCATTGTGACATCATGTGGCCTAAAAGGGCATGGGATGCATTGTGACAGCACAGGGGTTAAGAGAAGCAAGGATCCATTGTGACCCAATGGAGGCTAACAATCTAATAATCCCTTTTGACACCAATGGGCCTAAAAGGAGCAGGGATGTATTGTGAAAGCATGGGGCCCAATGAAAAGCTGGTACAATTACGCCACCATGGAGGCCAAGAATCAAATGATTCATTGTGACATCAAGTGGCCTAAAAGGGCATGGGATGCATTGTGACACCACAGGGGTTAAGAGAAGCAAGGAACCATTGTGACCCAATGCAGGCTAACAATCTAAGAATCCCTTTTGACACCAGGGGGCGCAAAAGGACCACGGATGGACTCTGACAGCATGGGGACCTATAGAAGCAAGGAACCATTATGACACCATGAAGGCCTAAAATCAAATGGTTCATTGTAAGACCAAGTGGCCTAAAAGGGCTTGGAATGCATTGTGACACCACAGAGGTTAAGAGAAGCAAGGAACCATTGTGACCCAATGCAGGCTAACAATCTAATGATCCCTTGTGGCACCAGGGGGTATAAAAAGGGCCAGGGATGGATTGTTACAGCACGGGGACCAATAGAAGCAAGGATCTATTATGCCACCATGGAGGCCAAGAATCAAATGATTCATTGTGACATCAAGTGGCCTAAAAGGGCATGGGATGCATTGTGACACCACAGGGGTTAAGAGAAGCAAGGATCCATTGTGACCCAATGGAGGCTAATAATCCCAGGATCCCATTTGACACCAGGGGGCGTAAAAGGGCCAGGGATGAATTGTGACAGCATGGGGCCCAATAGAAACAAGGAGCCATTTTGACACAATGGAGGCCAAGAATCAAATGATTCATTGTGACATCAAGTGGCCTAAAAGGGCATGGGATGCATTATGACACCACAGAGGTTAAGAGAAGCAAGGAACCATTGTGACCCAATGCAGGCTAACAATCTAATGATCCCTTGTGGCACCAATGGGCCTAAAAGGGGCAGGGATGAATTGTTACAGCACGGGGACCAATAGAAGCAAGGATCTATTATGCCACCATGGAGGCCAAGAATCAAATAATTCATTGTGACATCAAGTGGCCTAAAAGGGCATGGGATGCATTGTGACAGCACAGGGGTTAAGAGAAGCAAGGATCCATTGTGACCCAATGGAGGCTAACAATCTAATAATCCCTTTTGACACCAATGGGCCTAAAAGGAGCAGGGATGTATTGTGAAAGCATGGGGCCCAATGAAAAGCTGGTACAATTACGCCACCATGGAGGCCAAGAATCAAATGATTCATTGTGACATCAAGTGGCCTAAAAGGGCATGGGATGCATTGTGACACCACAGGGGTTAAGAGAAGCAAGGAACCATTGTGACCCAATGCAGGCTAACAATCTAAGAATCCCTTTTGACACCAGGGGGCGCAAAAGGACCACGGATGGACTCTGACAGCATGGGGACCTATGGAAGCAAGGAACCATTATGACACCATGAAGGCCAAGAATCAAATGGTTCATTCTAAGACCAAGTGGCCTAAAAGGGCTTGGAATGCATTGTGACACCACAGAGGTTAAGAGAATCAAGGAACCATTGTGACCCATTGCAGGCTAACAATCTAATGATCCCTTGTGGCAACAGGGGGTATAAAAAGGGGCAGGGATGAATTGTGACAGCATGGGGCCCAATAGAAACAAGGAACAATTATGACACCATGGTGGCCAAGAATCAAATGATTCATTGTGACATCATGTGGCCTAAAAGGGCATGGGATGCATTGTGACACCACAGAGGTTAAGAGAAGCAAGGAACCATTGTGACCCAATGCAGGCGAACAATCTAATGATCCCTTGTGACACCAATGGGCCTAAAAGGTCCAGGGATGAATTGTTACAGCACGGGGACCAATAGAAGCAAGGATCTATTATGCCACCATGGAGGCCAAGAATCAAATAATTCATTGTGACATCATGTGGCCTAAAAGGGCATGGGATGCATTGTGACAGCACAGGGGTTAAGAGAAGCAAGGAACCATTGTGACCCAATGCAGGCTAACAATCTAAGAATCCCTTTTGACACCAGGGGGCGCAAAAGGACCACGGATGGACTCTGACAGCATGGGGACCTATAGAAGCAAGGAACCATTATGACACCATGAAGGCCAAGAATCAAATGGTTCATTGTAAGACCAAGTGGCCTAAAAGGGCTTGGAATGCATTGTGACACCACAGAGGTTAAGAGAAGCAAGGAACCATTGTGACCCAATGCAGGCTAACAATCTAATGATCCCTTGTGGCACCAGGGGGTATAAAAAGGGCCAGGGATGGATTGTTACAGCACGGGGACCAATAGAAGCAAGGATCTATTATGCCACCATGGAGGCCAAGAATCAAATGATTCATTGTGACATCAAGTGGCCTAAAAGGGCATGGGATGCATTGTGACAGCACAGGGGTTAAGAGAAGCAAGGATCCATTGTGACCCAATGGAGGCTAATAATCCCAGGATCCCATTTGACACCAGGGGGCGTAAAAGGGCCAGGGATGAATTGTGACAGCATGGGGCCCAATAGAAACAAGGAACCATTTTGACACAATGGAGGCCAAGAATCAAATGATTCATTGTGACATCAAGTGGCCTAAAAGGGCATGGGATGCATTATGACACCACAGAGGTTAAGAGAAGCAAGGAACCATTGTGACCCAATGCAGGCTAACAATCTAATGATCCCTTGTGACACCAATGGGCCTAAAAGGGGCAGGGATGAATTGTTACAGCACGGGGACCAATAGAAGCAAGGATCTATTATGCCACCATGGAGGCCAAGAATCAAATAATTCATTGTGACATCAAGTGGCCTAAAAGGGCATGGGATGCATTGTGACAGCACAGGGGTTAAGAGAAGCAAGGATCCATTGTGACCCAATGGAGGCTAACAATCTAATAATCCCTTTTGACACCAATGGGCCTAAAAGGAGCAGGGATGTATTGTGAAAGCATGGGGCCCAATGAAAACCTGGTACAATTACGCCACCATGGAGGCCAAGAATCAAATGATTCATTGTGACATCAAGTGGCCTAAAAGGGCATGGGATGCATTGTGACAGCACAGGGGTTAAGAGAAGCAAGGAACCATTGTGACCCAATGCAGGCTAACAATCTAAGAATCCCTTTTGACACCAGGGGGCGCAAAAGGACCACGGATGGACTCTGACAGCATGGGGACCTATGGAAGCAAGGAACCATTATGACACCATGAAGGCCAAGAATCAAATGGTTCATTCTAAGACCAAGTGGCCTAAAAGGGCTTGGAATGCATTGTGACACCACAGAGGTTAAGAGAAGCAAGGAACCATTGTGACCCATTGCAGGCTAACAATCTAATGATCCCTTGTGGCACCAGGGGGTATAAAAAGGGCCAGGGATGAATTGTGACAGCATGGGGCCCAATAGAAACAAGGAACAATTATGACACCATGGTGGCCAAGAATCAAATGATTCGTTGTGACATCAAGTGGCCTAAAAGGGCATGGGATGCATTGTGACACCACAGGGGTTAAGAGAAGCAAGGATCCATTGTGACCCAATGGAGGCTAATAATCCCAGGATCCCATTTGACACCAGGGGGCGTAAAAGGGCCAGGGATGAATTGTGACAGCATGGGGCCCAATAGAAACAAGGAACCATTTTGACACAATGGAGGCCAAGAATCAAATGATTCATTGTGACATCAAGTGGCCTAAAAGGGCATGGGATGCATTATGACACCACAGAGGTTAAGAGAAGCAAGGAACCATTGTGACCCAATGCAGGCTAACAATCTAATGATCCCTTGTGGCACCAATGGGCCTAAAAGGGGCAGGGATGAATTGTTACAGCACGGGGACCAATAGAAGCAAGGATCTATTATGCCACCATGGAGGCCAAGAATCAAATAATTCATTGTGACATCAAGTGGCCTAAAAGGGCATGGGATGCATTGTGACAGCACAGGGGTTAAGAGAAGCAAGGATCCATTGTGACCCAATGGAGGCTAACAATCTAATAATCCCTTTTGACACCAATGGGCCTAAAAGGAGCAGGGATGTATTGTGAAAGCATGGGGCCCAATGAAAAGCTGGTACAATTACGCCACCATGGAGGCCAAGAATCAAATGATTCATTGTGACATCAAGTGGCCTAAAAGGGCATGGGATGCATTGTGACACCACAGGGGTTAAGAGAAGCAAGGAACCATTGTGACCCAATGCAGGCTAACAATCTAAGAATCCCTTTTGACACCAGGGGGCGCAAAAGGACCACGGATGGACTCTGACAGCATGGGGACCTATGGAAGCAAGGAACCATTATGACACCATGAAGGCCAAGAATCAAATGGTTCATTCTAAGACCAAGTGGCCTAAAATGCTTGGAATGCATTGTGACACCACAGAGGTTAAGAGAAGCAAGGAATCATTGTGACCCAATGCAGGCTAACAATCTAATGATCCCTTGTGGCACCAGGGGGTATAAAAAGGGCCAGGGATGAATTGTGACAGCATGGGGCCCAATAGAAACAAGGATCTATTATGACACCATGGAGGCCAAGAATCAAATGATTCATTGTGACATCAAGTGGCCTAAAAGGGCATGGGATGCATTGTGACACCACAGAGGTTAAGAGAAGCAAGGAACCATTGTGACCCATTGCAGGCTAACAATCTAATGATCCCTTGTGACACCAATGGGCCTAAAAGGTCCAGGGATGAATTGTTACAGCACGGGGACCAATAGAAACAAGGATCTATTATGCCACCATGGAGGCCAAGAATCAAATAATTCATTGTGACATCATGTGGCCTAAAAGGGCATGGGATGCATTGTGACAGCACAGGGGTTAAGAGAAGCAAGGATCCATTGTGACCCAATGGAGGCTAACAATCTAATAATCCCTTTTGACACCAATGGGCCTAAAAGGAGCAGGGATGTATTGTGAAAGCATGGGGCCCAATGAAAAGCTGGTACAATTACGCCACCATGGAGGCCAAGAATCAAATGATTCATTGTGACATCAAGTGGCCTAAAAGGGCATGGGATGCATTGTGACACCACAGGGGTTAAGAGAAGCAAGGAACCATTGTGACCCAATGCAGGCTAACAATCTAAGAATCCCTTTTGACACCAGGGGGCGAAAAAGGACCACGGATGGACTCTGACAGCATGGGGACCTATAGAAGCAAGGAACCATTATGACACCATGAAGGCCTAAAATCAAATGGTTCATTGTAAGACCAAGTGGCCTAAAAGGGCTTGGAATGCATTGTGACACCACAGAGGTTAAGAGAAGCAAGGAACCATTGTGACCCAATGCAGGCTAACAATCTAATGATCCCTTGTGGCACCAGGGGGTATAAAAAGGGCCAGGGATGGATTGTTAAAGCACGGGGACCAATAGAAGCAAGGATCTATTATGCCACCATGGAGGCCAAGAATCAAATGATTCATTGTGACATCAAGTGGCCTAAAAGGGCATGGGATGCATTGTGACACCACAGGGGTTAAGAGAAGCAAGGATCCATTGTGACCCAATGGAGGCTAATAATCCCAGGATCCCATTTGACACCAGGGGGCGTAAAAGGGCCAGGGATGAATTGTGACAGCATGGGGCCCAATAGAAACAAGGAGCCATTTTGACACAATGGAGGCCAAGAATCAAATGATTCATTGTGACATCAAGTGGCCTAAAAGGGCATGGGATGCATTATGACACCACAGAGGTTAAGAGAAGCAAGGAACCATTGTGACCCAATGCAGGCTAACAATCTAATGATCCCTTGTGGCACCAATGGGCCTAAAAGGGGCAGGGATGAATTGTTACAGCACGGGGACCAATAGAAGCAAGGATCTATTATGCCACCATGGAGGCCAAGAATCAAATAATTCATTGTGACATCAAGTGGCCTAAAAGGGCATGGGATGCATTGTGACAGCACAGGGGTTAAGAGAAGCAAGGATCCATTGTGACCCAATGGAGGCTAACAATCTAATAATCCCTTTTGACACCAATGGGCCTAAAAGGAGCAGGGATGTATTGTGAAAGCATGGGGCCCAATGAAAAGCTGGTACAATTACGCCACCATGGAGGCCAAGAATCAAATGATTCATTGTGACATCAAGTGGCCTAAAAGGGCATGGGATGCATTGTGACAGCACAGGGGTTAAGAGAAGCAAGGAACCATTGTGACCCAATGCAGGCTAACAATCTAAGAATCCCTTTTGACACCAGGGGGCGCAAAAGGACCACGGATGGACTCTGACAGCATGGGGACCTATGGAAGCAAGGAACCATTATGACACCATGAAGGCCAAGAATCAAATGGTTCATTCTAAGACCAAGTGGCCTAAAATGCTTGGAATGCATTGTGACACCACAGAGGTTAAGAGAAGCAAGGAACCATTGTGACCCATTGCAGGCTAACAATCTAATGATCCCTTGTGGCAACAGGGGGTATAAAAAGGGGCAGGGATGAATTGTGACAGCATGGGGCCCAATAGAAACAAGGAACAATTATGACACCATGGTGGCCAAGAATCAAATGATTCATTGTGACATCATGTGGCCTAAAAGGGCATGGGATGCATTGTGACACCACAGAGGTTAAGAGAAGCAAGGAACCATTGTGACCCAATGCAGGCGAACAATCTAATGATCCCTTTTGACACCAATGGGCCTAAAAGGGGCAGGGATGTATTTTGAAAGCATGGGGCCCAAGTAAAACCTGGTACAATTACGCCACCATGGAGGCCAAGAATCAAATGATTCATTGTGACATCATGTGGCCTAAAAGGGCATGGGATGCATTGTGACAGCACAGGGGTTAAGAGAAGCAAGGAACCATTGTGACCCAATGCAGGCTAACAATCTAAGAATCCCTTTTGACACCAGGGGGCGCAAAAGGACCACGGATGGACTCTGACAGCATGGGGACCTATAGAAGCAAGGAACCATTATGACACCATGAAGGCCAAGAATCAAATGGTTCATTGTAAGACCAAGTGGCCTAAAAGGGCTTGGAATGCATTGTGACACCACAGAGGTTAAGAGAAGCAAGGAACCATTGTGACCCAATGCAGGCTAACAATCTAATGATCCCTTGTGGCACCAGGGGGTATAAAAAGGGCCAGGGATGGATTGTTACAGCACGGGGACCAATAGAAGCAAGGATCTATTATGCCACCATGGAGGCCAAGAATCAAATGATTCATTGTGACATCAAGTGGCCTAAAAGGGCATGGGATGCATTGTGACACCACAGGGGTTAAGAGAAGCAAGGATCCATTGTGACCCAATGGAGGCTAATAATCCCAGGATCCCATTTGACACCAGGGGGCGTAAAAGGGCCAGGGATGAATTGTGACAGCATGGGGCCCAATAGAAACAAGGAACCATTTTGACACAATGGAGGCCAAGAATCAAATGATTCATTGTGACATCAAGTGGCCTAAAAGGGCATGGGATGCATTATGACACCACAGAGGTTAAGAGAAGCAAGGAACCATTGTGACCCATTGCAGGCTAACAATCTAATGATCCCTTGTGGCACCAGGGGGTATAAAAAGGGCCAGGGATGAATTGTGACAGCATGGGGCCCAATAGAAACAAGGAACAATTATGACACCGTGGTGGCCAAGAATCAAATGATTCATTGTGACATCAAGTGGCCTAAAAGGGCATGGGATGCATTGTGACACCACAGAGGTTAAGAGAAGCAAGGAACCATTGTGACCCATTGCAGGCTAACAATCTAATGATCCCTTGTGACACCAATGGGCCTAAAAGGTCCAGGGATGAATTGTTACAGCACGGGGACCAATAGAAACAAGGATTTATTATGCCACCATGGAGGCCAAGAATCAAATAATTCATTGTGACATCATGTGGCCTAAAAGGGCATGGGATGCATTGTGACAGCACAGGGGTTAAGAGAAGCAAGGATCCATTGTGACCCAATGCAGGCTAACAATCTAATGATCCCTTTTGACACCAATGGGCCTAAAAGGGGCAGGGATGTATTGTGAAAGCGTGGGGCCCAAGTAAAACCTGGTACAATTACGCCACCATGGAGGCCAAGAATCAAATGATTCATTGTGACATCAAGTGGCCTAAAAGGGCATGGGATGCATTGTGACACCACAGGGGTTAAGAGAAGCAAGGAACCATTGTGACCCAATGCAGGCTAACAATCTAAGAATCCCTTTTGACACCAGGGGGCGCAAAAGGACCACGGATGGACTCTGACAGCATGGGGACCTATAGAAGCAAGGAACCATTATGACACCATGAAGGCCAAGAATCAAATGGTTCATTGTAAGACCAAGTGGCCTAAAAGGGCTTGGAATGCATTGTGACACCACAGAGGTTAAGAGAAGCAAGGAACCATTGTGACCCAATGCAGGCTAACAATCTAATGATCCCTTGTGGCACCAGGGGGTATAAAAAGGGCCAGGGATGGATTGTTACAGCACGGGGACCAATAGAAGCAAGGATCTATTATGCCACCATGGAGGCCAAGAATCAAATGATTCATTGTGACATCAAGTGGCCTAAAAGGGCATAGGATGCATTGTGACACCACAGGGGTTAAGAGAAGCAAGGATCCATTGTGACCCAATGGAGGCTAATAATACCAGGATCCCATTTGACACCAGGGGGCGTAAAAGGGCCAGGGATGAATTGTGACAGCATGGGGCCCAATAGAAACAAGGAACCATTTTGACACAATGGAGGCCAAGAATCAAATGATTCATTGTGACATCAAGTGGCCTAAAAGGGCATGGGATGCATTATGACACCACAGAGGTTAAGAGAAGCAAGGAACCATTGTGACCCAATGCAGGCTAACAATCTAATGATCCCTTGTGACACCAATGGGCCTAAAAGGGGCAGGGATGAATTGTTACAGCACGGGGACCAATAGAAGCAAGGATCTATTATGCCACCATGGAGGCCAAGAATCAAATAATTAATTGTGACATCAAGTGGCCTAAAAGGGCATGGGATGCATTGTGACAGCACAGGGGTTAAGAGAAGCAAGGATCCATTGTGACCCAATGGAGGCTAACAATCTAATAATCCCTTTTGTCACCAATGGGCCTAAAAGGAGCAGGGATGTATTGTGAAAGCATGGGGCCCAATGAAAACCTGGTACAATTACGCCACCATGGAGGCCAAGAATCAAATGATTCATTGTGACATCAAGTGGCCTAAAAGGGCATGGGATGCATTGTGACACCACAGGGGTTAAGAGAACCAAGGAACCATTGTGACCCAATGCAGGCTAACAATCTAAGAATCCCTTTTGACACCAGGCAGCGCAAAAGGACCACGGATGGACTCTGACAGCATGGGGACCTATGGAAGCAAGGAACCATTATGACACCATGAAGGCCAAGAATCAAATGGTTCATTGTAAGACCAAGTGGCCTAAAAGGGCTTGGAATGCATTGTGACACCACAGAGGTTAAGAGAAGCAAGAAACCATTGTGACCCATTGCAGGCTAACAATCTAAGAATCCCTTGTGGCACCAGGGGGTATAAAAAGGGCCAGGGATGAATTGTGACAGCATGGGGCCCAATAGAAACAAGGATCTATTATGACACCATGGAGGCCAAGAATCAAATGATTCATTGTGACATCAAGTGGCCTAAAAGGGCATGGGATGCATTGTGACACCACAGAGGTTAAGAGAAGCAAGGAACCATTGTGACCCATTGCAGGCTAACAATCTAATGATCCCTTGTGACACCAATGGGCCTAAAAGGTCCAGGGATGAATTGTTGCAGCACGGGGACCAATAGAAACAAGGATCTATTATGCCACCATGGAGGCCAAGAATCAAATAATTCATTGTGACATCATGTGGCCTAAAAGGGCATGGGATGCATTGTGACAGCACAGGGGTTAAGAGAAGCAAGGATCCATTGTGACCCAATGGATGCTAACAATCTAATGATCCCTTTTGACACCAATGGGCCTAAAAGGGGCAGGGATGTATTGTGAAAGCATGGGGCCCAAGTAAAACCTGGTACAATTACGCCACCATGGAGGCCAAGAATCAAATGATTCATTGTGACATCAAGTGGCCTAAAAGGGCATGGGATGCATTGTGACACCACAGGGGTTAAGAGAACCAAGGAACCATTGTGACCCAATGCAGGCTAACAATCTAAGAATCCCTTTTGACACCAGGCGGCGCAAAAGGACCACGGATGGACTCTGACAGCATGGGGACCTATAGAAGCAAGGAACCATTATGACACCATGAAGGCCAAGAATCAAATGGTTCATTGTAAGACCAAGTGGCCTAAAAGGCTTGGAATGCATTGTGACACCACAGAGGTTAAGAGAAGCAAGGAACCATTGTGACCCAATGCAGGCTAACAATCTAATGATCCCTTGTGGCACCAGGGGGTATAAAAAGGGCCAGGGATGGATTGTTACAGCACGGGGACCAATAGAAGCAAGGATCTATTATGCCACCATGGAGGCCAAGAATCAAATGATTCATTGTGACATCAAGTGGCCTAAAAGGGCATGGGATGCATTGTGACACCACAGGGGTTAAGAGAAGCAAGGATCCATTGTGACCCAATGGAGGCTAATAATCCCAGGATCCCATTTGACACCAGGGGGCGTAAAAGGGCCAGGGATGAATTGTGACAGCATGGGGCCCAATAGAAACAAGGAACCATTTTGACACAATGGAGGCCAAGAATCAAATGATTCATTGTGACATCAAGTGGCCTAAAAGGGCATGGGATGCATTATGACACCACAGAGGTTAAGAGAAGCAAGGAACCATTGTGACCCAATGCAGGCTAACAATCTAATGATCCCTTGTGACACCAATGGGCCTAAAAGGGGCAGGGATGAATTGTGACAGCACGGGGACCAATAGAAGCAAGGATCTATTATGCCACCATGGAGGCCAAGAATCAAATAATTCATTGTGACATCAAGTGGCCTAAAAGGGCATGGGATGCATTGTGACAGCACAGGGGTTAAGAGAAGCAAGGATCCATTGTGACCCAATGGAGGCTAACAATCTAATAATCCCTTTTGACACCAATGGGCCTAAAAGGAGCAGGGATGTATTGTGAAAGCATGGGGCCCAATGAAAACCTGGTACAATTACGCCACCATGGAGGCCAAGAATCAAATGATTCATTGTGACATCAAGTGGCCTAAAAGGGCATGGGATGCATTGTGACAGCACAGGGGTTAAGAGAAGCAAGGAACCATTGTGACCCAATGCAGGCTAACAATCTAAGAATCCCTTTTGACACCAGGGGGCGCAAAAGGACCACGGATGGACTCTGACAGCATGGGGACCTATGGAAGCAAGGAACCATTATGACACCATGAAGGCCAAGAATCAAATGGTTCATTCTAAGACCAAGTGGCCTAAAAGGGCTTGGAATGCATTGTGACACCACAGAGGTTAAGAGAAGCAAGGAACCATTGTGACCCATTGCAGGCTAACAATCTAAGAATCCCTTGTGGCACCAGGGGGTATAAAAAGGGCCAGGGATGAATTGTGACAGCATGGGGCCCAATAGAAACAAGGATCTATTATGACACCATGGAGGCCAAGAATCAAATGATTCATTGTGACATCAAGTGGCCTAAAAGGGCATGGGATGCATTTTGACACCACAGAGGTTAAGAGAAGCAAGGAACCATTGTGACCCATTGCAGGCTAACAATCTAATGATCCCTTGTGACACCAATGGGCCTAAAAGGTCCAGGGATGAATTGTTACAGCACGGGGACCAATAGAAGCAAGGATCTATTATGCCACCATGGAGGCCAAGAATCAAATAATTCATTGTGACATCATGTGGCCTAAAAGGGCATGGGATGCATTGTGACAGCACAGGGGTTAAGAGAAGCAAGGATCCATTGTGACCCAATGGAGGCTAACAATCTAATGATCCCTTTTGACACCAATGGGCCTAAAAGGGGCAGGGATGTATTGTGAAAGCATGGGGCCCAAGTAAAACCTGGTACAATTACGCCACCATGGAGGCCAAGAATCAAATGATTCATTGTGACATCAAGTGGCCTAAAAGGGCATGGGATGCATTGTGACACCACAGGGGTTAAGAGAACCAAGGAACCATTGTGACCCAATGCAGGCTAACAATCTAAGAATCCCTTTTGACACCAGGGGGTGCAAAAGGACCACGGATGGACTCTGACAGCATGGGGACCTATAGAAGCAAGGAACCATTATGACACCATGAAGGCCAAGAATCAAATGGTTCATTGTAAGACCAAGTGGCCTAAAAGGCTTGGAATGCATTGTGACACCACAGAGGTTAAGAGAAGCAAGGAACCATTGTGACCCAATGCAGGCTAACAATCTAATGATCCCTTGTGGCACCAGGGGGTATAAAAAGGGCCAGGGATGGATTGTTACAGCACGGGGACCAATAGAAGCAAGGATCTATTATGCCACCATGGAGGCCAAGAATCAAATGATTCATTGTGACATCAAGTGGCCTAAAAGGGCATGGGATGCATTGTGACACCACAGGGGTTAAGAGAAGCAAGGATCCATTGTGACCCAATGGAGGCTAATAATCCCAGGATCCCATTTGACACCAGGGGGCGTAAAAGGGCCAGGGATGAATTGTGACAGCATGGGGCCCAATAGAAACAAGGAACCATTTTGACACAATGGAGGCCAAGAATCAAATGATTCATTGTGACATCAAGTGGCCTAAAAGGGCATGGGATGCATTATGACACCACAGAGGTTAAGAGAAGCAAGGAACCATTGTGACCCAATGCAGGCTAACAATCTAATGATCCCTTGTGGCACCAATGGGCCTAAAAGGGGCAGGGATGAATTGTTACAGCACGGGGACCAATAGAAGCAAGGATCTATTATGCCACCATGGAGGCCAAGAATCAAATAATTCATTGTGACATCAAGTGGCCTAAAAGGGCATGGGATGCATTGTGACAGCACAGGGGTTAAGAGAAGCAAGGATCCATTGTGACCCAATGGAGGCTAACAATCTAATAATCCCTTTTGACACCAATGGGCCTAAAAGGAGCAGGGATGTATTGTGAAAGCATGGGGCCCAATGAAAACCTGGTACAATTACGCCACCATGGAGGCCAAGAATCAAATGATTCATTGTGACATCAAGTGGCCTAAAAGGGCATGGGATGCATTGTGACACCACAGGGGTTAAGAGAAGCAAGGAACCATTGTGACCCAATGCAGGCTAACAATCTAAGAATCCCTTTTGACACCAGGGGGCGCAAAAGGACCACGGATGGACTCTGACAGCATGGGGACCTATAGAAGCAAGGAACCATTATGACACCATGAAGGCCAAGAATCAAATGGTTCATTGTAAGACCAAGTGGCCTAAAAGGGCTTGGAATGCATTGTGACACCACAGAGGTTAAGAGAAGCAAGGAACCATTGTGACCCATTGCAGGCTAACAATCTAAGAATCCCTTGTGGCACCAGGGGGTATAAAAAGGGCCAGGGATGAATTGTGACAGCATGGGGCCCAATAGAAACAAGGATCTATTATGCCACCATGTAGGCCAAGAATCAAATGATTCATTGTGACATCAAGTGGCCTAAAAGGGCATGGGATGCATTGTGACACCACAGAGGTTAAGAGAAGCAAGGAACCATTGTGACCCATTGCAGGCTAACAATCTAATGATCCCTTGTGACACCAATGGGCCTAAAAGGTCCAGGGATGAATTGTTACAGCACGGGGACCAATAGAAGCAAGGATCTATTATGCCACCATGGAGGCCAAGAATCAAATAATTCATTGTGACATCATGTGGCCTAAAAGGGCATGGGATGCATTGTGACAGCACAGGGGTTAAGAGAAGCAAGGATCCATTGTGACCCAATGCAGGCTAACAATCTAATGATCCCTTTTGACACCAATGGGCCTAAAAGGGGCAGGGATGTATTGTGAAAGCGTGGGGCCCAAGTAAAACCTGGTACAATTACGCCACCATGGAGGCCAAGAATCAAATGATTCATTGTGACATCAAGTGGCCTAAAAGGGCATGGGATGCATTGTGACACCACAGGGGTTAAGAGAAGCAAGGAACCATTGTGACCCAATGCAGGCTAACAATCTAAGAATCCCTTTTGACACCAGGGGGCGCAAAAGGACCACGGATGGACTCTGACAGCATGGGGACCTATAGAAGCAAGGAACCATTATGACACCATGAAGGCCAAGAATCAAATGGTTCATTGTAAGACCAAGTGGCCTAAAAGGGCTTGGAATGCATTGTGACACCACAGAGGTTAAGAGAAGCAAGGAACCATTGTGACCCAATGCAGGCTAACAATCTAATGATCCCTTGTGGCACCAGGGGGTATAAAAAGGGCCAGGGATGGATTGTTACAGCACGGGGACCAATAGAAGCAAGGATCTATTATGCCACCATGGAGGCCAAGAATCAAATGATTCATTGTGACATCAAGTGGCCTAAAAGGGCATGGGATGCATTGTGACAGCACAGGGGTTAAGAGAAGCAAGGATCCATTGTGACCCAATGGAGGCTAATAATCCCAGGATCCCATTTGACACCAGGGGGCGTAAAAGGGCCAGGGATGAATTGTGACAGCATGGGGCCCAATAGAAACAAGGAACCATTTTGACACAATGGAGGCCAAGAATCAAATGATTCATTGTGACATCAAGTGGCCTAAAAGGGCATGGGATGCATTATGACACCACAGAGGTTAAGAGAAGCAAGGAACCATTGTGACCCAATGCAGGCTAACAATCTAATGATCCCTTGTGACACCAATGGGCCTAAAAGGGGCAGGGATGAATTGTGACAGCACGGGGACCAATAGAAGCAAGGATCTATTATGCCACCATGGAGGCCAAGAATCAAATAATTCATTGTGACATCAAGTGGCCTAAAAGGGCATGGGATGCATTGTGACAGCACAGGGGTTAAGAGAAGCAAGGATCCATTGTGACCCAATGGAGGCTAACAATCTAATAATCCCTTTTGACACCAATGGGCCTAAAAGGAGCAGGGATGTATTGTGAAAGCATGGGGCCCAATGAAAAGCTGGTACAATTACGCCACCATGGAGGCCAAGAATCAAATGATTCATTGTGACATCAAGTGGCCTAAAAGGGCATGGGATGCATTGTGACACCACAGGGGTTAAGAGAACCAAGGAACCATTGTGACCCAATGCAGGCTAACAATCTAAGAATCCCTTTTGACACCAGGGGGCGCAAAAGGACCACGGATGGACTCTGACAGCATGGGGACCTATGGAAGCAAGGAACCATTATGACACCATGAAGGCCAAGAATCAAATGGTTCATTCTAAGACCAAGTGGCCTAAAAGGGCTTGGAATGCATTGTGACACCACAGAGGTTAAGAGAAGCAAGGAACCATTGTGACCCATTGCAGGCTAACAATCTAAGAATCCCTTGTGGCACCAGGGGGTATAAAAAGGGCCAGGGATGAATTGTGACAGCATGGGGCCCAATAGAAACAAGGATCTATTATGACACCATGGAGGCCAAGAATCAAATGATTCATTGTGACATCAAGTGGCCTAAAAGGGCATGGGATGCATTTTGACACCACAGAGGTTAAGAGAAGCAAGGAACCATTGTGACCCATTGCAGGCTAACAATCTAATGATCCCTTGTGACACCAATGGGCCTAAAAGGTCCAGGGATGAATTGTTACAGCACGGGGACCAATAGAAGCAAGGATCTATTATGCCACCATGGAGGCCAAGAATCAAATAATTCATTGTGACATCATGTGGCCTAAAAGGGCATGGGATGCATTGTGACAGCACAGGGGTTAAGAGAAGCAAGGATCCATTGTGACCCAATGGAGGCTAACAATCTAATGATCCCTTTTGACACCAATGGGCCTAAAAGGGGCAGGGATGTATTGTGAAAGCATGGGGCCCAAGTAAAACCTGGTACAATTACGCCACCATGGAGGCCAAGAATCAAATGATTCATTGTGACATCAAGTGGCCTAAAAGGGCATGGGATGCATTGTGACACCACAGGGGTTAAGAGAAGCAAGGAACCATTGTGACCCAATGCAGGCTAACAATCTAAGAATCCCTTTTGACACCAGGGGGCGCAAAAGGACCACGGATGGACTCTGACAGCATGGGGACCTATAGAAGCAAGGAACCATTATGACACCATGAAGGCCAAGAATCAAATGGTTCATTGTAAGACCAAGTGGCCTAAAAGGCTTGGAATGCATTGTGACACCACAGAGGTTAAGAGAAGCAAGGAACCATTGTGACCCAATGCAGGCTAACAATCTAATGATCCCTTGTGGCACCAGGGGGTATAAAAAGGGCCAGGGATGGATTGTTACAGCACGGGGACCAATAGAAGCAAGGATCTATTATGCCACCATGGAGGCCAAGAATCAAATGATTCATTGTGACATCAAGTGGCCTAAAAGGGCATGGGATGCATTGTGACAGCACAGGGGTTAAGAGAAGCAAGGATCCATTGTGACCCAATGGAGGCTAATAATCCCAGGATCCCATTTGACACCAGGGGGCGTAAAATGGCCAGGGATGAATTGTGACAGCATGGGGCCCAATAGAAACAAGGAACCATTTTGACACAATGGAGGCCAAGAATCAAATGATTCATTGTGACATCAAGTGGCCTAAAAGGGCATGGGATGCATTATGACACCACAGAGGTTAAGAGAAGCAAGGAACCATTGTGACCCATTGCAGGCTAACAATCTAATGATCCCTTGTGGCACCAATGGGCCTAAAAGGTCCAGGGATGAATTGTTACAGCACGGGGACCAATAGAAGCAAGGATCTATTATGCCACCATGGAGGCCAAGAATCAAATAATTCATTGTGACATCAAGTGGCCTAAAAGGGCATGGGATGCATTGTGACAGCACAGGGGTTAAGAGAAGCAAGGATCCATTGTGACCCAATGGAGGCTAACAATCTAATAATCCCTTTTGACACCAATGGGCCTAAAAGGAGCAGGGATGTATTGTGAAAGCATGGGGCCCAATGAAAACCTGGTACAATTACGCCACCATGGAGGCCAAGAATCAAATGATTCATTGTGACATCAAGTGGCCTAAAAGGGCATGGGATGCATTGTGACACCACAGGGGTTAAGAGAAGCAAGGAACCATTGTGACCCAATGCAGGCTAACAATCTAAGAATCCCTTTTGACACCAGGGGGCGCAAAAGGACCACGGATGGACTCTGACAGCATGGGGACCTATAGAAGCAAGGAACCATTATGACACCATGAAGGCCAAGAATCAAATGGTTCATTGTAAGACCAAGTGGCCTAAAAGGGCTTGGAATGCATTGTGACACCACAGAGGTTAAGAGAAGCAAGGAAACATTGTGACCCAATGCAGGCTAACAATCTAATGATCCCTTGTGGCAACAGGGTGTATAAAAAGGGCCATGGATGTATTGTGACAGCATGGGGCCCAATAGAAGCAAGGATATATTATGCCACCATGTAGGCCAAGAATCAAATGATTCATTGTGACATCAAGTGGACTAAAAGGGCATGGGATGCATTGTGACACCACAGGGGTTAAGAGAAGCATGGAACCATTGTGACCCAATGCAGGCTAACAATCTAAGAATCCCTTTTGACACCAGGGGGCGCAAAAGGACCACGGATGGACTCTGACAGCATGGGGACCTATGGAAGCAAGGAACCATTATGACACCATGAAGGCCAAGAATCAAATGGTTCATTCTAAGACCAAGTGGCCTAAAAGGGCTTGGAATGCATTGTGACACCACAGAGGTTAAGAGAAGCAAGGAACCATTGTGACCCATTGCAGGCTAACAATCTAATGATCCCTTGTGGCACCAGGGGGTATAAAAAGGGCCAGGGATGAATTGTGACAGCATGGGGCCCAATAGAAACAAGGATCTATTATGCCACCATGTAGGCCAAGAATCAAATGATTCATTGTGACATCAAGTGGCCTAAAAGGGCATGGGATGCATTGTGACACCACAGAGGTTAAGAGAAGCAAGGAACCATTGTGACCCATTGCAGGCTAACAATCTAATGATCCCTTGTGACACCAATGGGCCTAAAAGGTCCAGGGATGAATTGTTACAGCACGGGGACCAATAGAAGCAAGGATCTATTATGCCACCATGGAGGCCAAGAATCAAATAATTCATTGTGACATCATGTGGCCTAAAAGGGCATGGGATGCATTGTGACAGCACAGGGGTTAAGAGAAGCAAGGATCCATTGTGACCCAATGCAGGCTAACAATCTAATGATCCCTTTTGACACCAATGGGCCTAAAAGGGGCAGGGATGTATTGTGAAAGCGTGGGGCCCAAGTAAAACCTGGTACAATTACGCCACCATGGAGGCCAAGAATCAAATGATTCATTGTGACATCAAGTGGCCTAAAAGGGCATGGGATGCATTGTGACACCACAGGGGTTAAGAGAAGCAAGGAACCATTGTGACCCAATGCAGGCTAACAATCTAAGAATCCCTTTTGACACCAGGGGGCGCAAAAGGACCACGGATGGACTCTGACAGCATGGGGACCTATAGAAGCAAGGAACCATTATGACACCATGAAGGCCAAGAATCAAATGGTTCATTGTAAGACCAAGTGGCCTAAAAGGGCTTGGAATGCATTGTGACACCACAGAGGTTAAGAGAAGCAAGGAACCATTGTGACCCAATGCAGGCTAACAATCTAATGATCCCTTGTGGCACCAGGGGGTATAAAAAGGGCCAGGGATGGATTGTTACAGCACGGGGACCAATAGAAGCAAGGATCTATTATGCCACCATGGAGGCCAAGAATCAAATGATTCATTGTGACATCAAGTGGCCTAAAAGGGCATAGGATGCATTGTGACACCACAGGGGTTAAGAGAAGCAAGGATCCATTGTGACCCAATGGAGGCTAATAATACCAGGATCCCATTTGACACCAGGGGGCGTAAAAGGGCCAGGGATGAATTGTGACAGCATGGGGCCCAATAGAAACAAGGAACCATTTTGACACAATGGAGGCCAAGAATCAAATGATTCATTGTGACATCAAGTGGCCTAAAAGGGCATGGGATGCATTATGACACCACAGAGGTTAAGAGAAGCAAGGAACCATTGTGACCCAATGCAGGCTAACAATCTAATGATCCCTTGTGACACCAATGGGCCTAAAAGGGGCAGGGATGAATTGTTACAGCACGGGGACCAATAGAAGCAAGGATCTATTATGCCACCATGGAGGCCAAGAATCAAATAATTCATTGTGACATCAAGTGGCCTAAAAGGGCATGGGATGCATTGTGAACAGCACAGGGGTTAAGAGAAGCAAGGATCCATTGTGACCCAATGGAGGCTAACAATCTAATAATCCCTTTTGACATCAATGGGCCTAAAAGGAGCAGGGATGTATTGTGAAAGCATGGGGCCCAAGTAAAACCTGGTACAATTACGCCACCATGGAGGCCAAGAATCAAATGATTCATTGTGACATCAAGTGGCCTAAAAGGGCATGGGATGCATTGTGACACCACAGGGGTTAAGAGAAGCAAGGAACCATTGTGACCCAATGCAGGCTAACAATCTAAGAATCCCTTTTGACACCAGGGGGCGCAAAAGGACCACGGATGGACTCTGACAGCATGGGGACCTATGGAAGCAAGGAACCATTATGACACCATGAAGGCCAAGAATCAAATGGTTCATTGTAAGACCAAGTGGCCTAAAAGGGCTTGGAATGCATTGTGACACCACAGAGGTTAAGAGAAGCAAGAAACCATTGTGACCCATTGCAGGCTAACAATCTAAGAATCCCTTGTGGCACCAGGGGGTATAAAAAAGGCCAGGGATGAATTGTGACAGCATGGGGCCCAATAGAAACAAGGATCTATTATGACACCATGGAGGCCAAGAATCAAATGATTCATTGTGACATCAAGTGGCCTAAAAGGGCATGGGATGCATTGTGACACCACAGAGGTTAAGAGAAGCTAGGAACCATTGTGACCCATTGCAGGCTAACAATCTAATGATCCCTTGTGACACCAATGGGCCTAAAAGGTCCAGGGATGAATTGTTACAGCACGGGGACCAATAGAAACAAGGATCTATTATGCCACCATGGAGGCCAAGAATCAAATAATTCATTGTGACATCATGTGGCCTAAAAGGGCATGGGATGCATTGTGACAGCACAGGGGTTAAGAGAAGCAAGGATCCATTGTGACCCAATGGATGCTAACAATCTAATGATCCCTTTTGACACCAATGGGCCTAAAAGGGGCTGGGATGTATTGTGAAAGCATGGGGCCCAATGAAAACCTGGTACAATTACGCCACCATGGAGGCCAAGAATCAAATGATTCATTGTGACATCAAGTGGCCTAAAAGGGCATGGGATGCATTGTGACACCACAGGGGTTAAGAGAACCAAGGAACCATTGTGACCCAATGCAGGCTAACAATCTAAGAATCCCTTTTGACACCAGGCAGCGCAAAAGGACCACGGATGGACTCTGACAGCATGGGGACCTATAGAAGCAAGGAAACATTATGACACCATGAAGGCCAAGAATCAAATGGTTCATTGTAAGACCAAGTGGCCTAAAAGGCTTGGAATGCATTGTGACACCACAGAGGTTAAGAGAAGCAAGGAACCATTGTGACCCAATGCAGGCTAACAATCTAAGAATCCCTTGTGGCACCAGGGGGTATAAAAAGGGCCAGGGATGAATTGTGACAGCATGGGGCCCAATAGAAGCAAGGATCTATTATGACACCATGGAGGCCAAGAATCAAATGATTCATTGTGACATCAAGTGGCCTAAAAGGGCATGGGATGCATTTTGACACCACAGAGGTTAAGAGAAGCAAGGAACCATTGTGACCCATTGCAGGCTAACAATCTAATGATCCCTTGTGACACCAATGGGCCTAAAAGGTCCAGGGATGAATTGTTACAGCACGGGGACCAATAGAAGCAAGGATCTATTATGCCACCATGGAGGCCAAGAATCAAATAATTCATTGTGACATCATGTGGCCTAAAAGGGCATGGGATGCATTGTGACAGCACAGGGGTTAAGAGAAGCAAGGATCCATTGTGACCCAATGGAGGCTAACAATCTAATGATCCCTTTTGACACCAATGGGCCTAAAAGGGGCAGGGATGTATTGTGAAAGCATGGGGCCCAAGTAAAACCTGGTACAATTACGCCACCATGGAGGCCAAGAATCAAATGATTCATTGTGACATCAAGTGGCCTAAAAGGGCATGGGATGCATTGTGACACCACAGGGGTTAAGAGAAGCAAGGAACCATTGTGACCCAATGCAGGCTAACAATCTAAGAATCCCTTTTGACACCAGGGGGCGCAAAAGGACCACGGATGGACTCTGACAGCATGGGGACCTATAGAAGCAAGGAACCATTATGACACCATGAAGGCCAAGAATCAAATGGTTCATTGTAAGACCAAGTGGCCTAAAAGGCTTGGAATGCATTGTGACACCACAGAGGTTAAGAGAAGCAAGGAACCATTGTGACCCAATGCAGGCTAACAATCTAATGATCCCTTGTGGCACCAGGGGGTATAAAAAGGGCCAGGGATGGATTGTTACAGCACGGGGACCAATAGAAGCAAGGATCTATTATGCCACCATGGAGGCCAAGAATCAAATGATTCATTGTGACATCAAGTGGCCTAAAAGGGCATGGGATGCATTGTGACAGCACAGGGGTTAAGAGAAGCAAGGATCCATTGTGACCCAATGGAGGCTAATAATCCCAGGATCCCATTTGACACCAGGGGGCGTAAAAGGGCCAGGGATGAATTGTGACAGCATGGGGCCCAATAGAAACAAGGAACCATTTTGACACAATGGAGGCCAAGAATCAAATGATTCATTGTGAAATCAAGTGGCCTAAAAGGGCATGGGATGCATTATGACACCACAGAGGTTAAGAGAAGCAAGGAACCATTGTGACCCAATGCAGGCTAACAATCTAATGATCCCTTGTGGCACCAATGGGCCTAAAAGGGGCAGGGATGAATTGTTACAGCACGGGGACCAATAGAAGCAAGGATCTATTATGCCACCATGGAGGCCAAGAATCAAATAATTCATTGTGACATCAAGTGGCCTAAAAGGGCATGGGATGCATTGTGACAGCACAGGGGTTAAGAGAAGCAAGGATCCATTGTGACCCAATGGAGGCTAACAATCTAATAATCCCTTTTGACACCAATGGGCCTAAAAGGAGCAGGGATGTATTGTGAAAGCATGGGGCCCAATGAAAACCTGGTACAATTACGCCACCATGGAGGCCAAGAATCAAATGATTCATTGTGACATCAAGTGGCCTAAAAGGGCATGGGATGCATTGTGACACCACAGGGGTTAAGAGAAGCAAGGAACCATTGTGACCCAATGCAGGCTAACAATCTAAGAATCCCTTTTGACACCAGGGGGCGCAAAAGGACCACGGATGGACTCTGACAGCATGGGGACCTATAGAAGCAAGGAACCATTATGACACCATGAAGGCCAAGAATCAAATGGTTCATTGTAAGACCAAGTGGCCTAAAAGGGCTTGGAATGCATTGTGACACCACAGAGGTTAAGAGAAGCAAGGAAACATTGTGACCCAATGCAGGCTAACAATCTAATGATCCCTTGTGGCAACAGGGTGTATAAAAAGGGCCATGGATGTATTGTGACAGCATGGGGCCCAATAGAAGCAAGGATCTATTATGCCACCATGTAGGCCAAGAATCAAATGATTCATTGTGACATCAAGTGGCCTAAAAGGGCATGGGATGCATTGTGACACCACAGGGGTTAAGAGAAGCATGGAACCATTGTGACCCAATGCAGGCTAACAATCTAAGAATCCCTTTTGACACCAGGGGGCGAAAAAGGACCACGGATGGACTCTGACAGCATGGGGACCTATGGAAGCAAGGAACCATTATGACACCATGAAGGCCAAGAATCAAATGGTTCATTCTAAGACCAAGTGGCCTAAAAGGGCTTGGAATGCATTGTGACACCACAGAGGTTAAGAGAAGCAAGGAACCATTGTGACCCATTGCAGGCTAACAATCTAAGAATCCCTTGTGGCACCAGGGGGTATAAAAAGGGCCAGGGATGAATTGTGACAGCATGGGGCCCAATAGAAACAAGGATCTATTATGCCACCATGTAGGCCAAGAATCAAATGATTCATTGTGACATCAAGTGGCCTAAAAGGGCATGGGATGCATTGTGACACCACAGAGGTTAAGAGAAGCAAGGAACCATTGTGACCCATTGCAGGCTAACAATCTAATGATCCCTTGTGACACCAATGGGCCTAAAAGGTCCAGGGATGAATTGTTACAGCACGGGGACCAATAGAAGCAAGGATCTATTATGCCACCATGGAGGCCAAGAATCAAATAATTCATTGTGACATCATGTGGCCTAAAAGGGCATGGGATGCATTGTGACAGCACAGGGGTTAAGAGAAGCAAGGATCCATTGTGACCCAATGCAGGCTAACAATCTAATGATCCCTTTTGACACCAATGGGCCTAAAAGGGGCAGGGATGTATTGTGAAAGCGTGGGGCCCAAGTAAAACCTGGTACAATTACGCCACCATGGAGGCCAAGAATCAAATGATTCATTGTGACATCAAGTGGCCTAAAAGGGCATGGGATGCATTGTGACACCACAGGGGTTAAGAGAAGCAAGGAACCATTGTGACCCAATGCAGGCTAACAATCTAAGAATCCCTTTTGACACCAGGGGGCGCAAAAGGACCACGGATGGACTCTGACAGCATGGGGACCTATAGAAGCAAGGAACCATTATGACACCATGAAGGCCAAGAATCAAATGGTTCATTGTAAGACCAAGTGGCCTAAAAGGGCTTGGAATGCATTGTGACACCACAGAGGTTAAGAGAAGCAAGGAACCATTGTGACCCAATGCAGGCTAACAATCTAATGATCCCTTGTGGCACCAGGGGGTATAAAAAGGGCCAGGGATGGATTGTTACAGCACGGGGACCAATAGAAGCAAGGATCTATTATGCCACCATGGAGGCCAAGAATCAAATGATTCATTGTGACATCAAGTGGCCTAAAAGGGCATAGGATGCATTGTGACACCACAGGGGTTAAGAGAAGCAAGGATCCATTGTGACCCAATGGAGGCTAATAATCCCAGGATCCCATTTGACACCAGGGGGCGTAAAAGGGCCAGGGATGAATTGTGACAGCATGGGGCCCAATAGAAACAAGGAACCATTTTGACACAATGGAGGCCAAGAATCAAATGATTCATTGTGACATCAAGTGGCCTAAAAGGGCATGGGATGCATTATGACACCACAGAGGTTAAGAGAAGCAAGGAACCATTGTGACCCAATGCAGGCTAACAATCTAATGATCCCTTGTGGCACCAATGGGCCTAAAAGGTCCAGGGATGAATTGTTACAGCACGGGGACCAATAGAAGCAAGGATCTATTATGCCACCATGGAGGCCAAGAATCAAATAATTCATTGTGACATCAAGTGGCCTAAAAGGGCATGGGATGCATTGTGACAGCACAGGGGTTAAGAGAAGCAAGGATCCATTGTGACCCAATGGAGGCTAACAATCTAATAATCCCTTTTGACACCAATGGGCCTAAAAGGAGCAGGGATGTATTGTGAAAGCATGGGGCCCAATGAAAACCTGGTACAATTACGCCACCATGGAGGCCAAGAATCAAATGATTCATTGTGACATCAAGTGGCCTAAAAGGGCATGGGATGCATTGTGACACCACAGGGGTTAAGAGAACCAAGGAACCATTGTGACCCAATGCAGGCTAACAATCTAAGAATCCCTTTTGACACCAGGGGGCGCAAAAGGACCACGGATGGACTCTGACAGCATGGGGACCTATGGAAGCAAGGAACCATTATGACACCATGAAGGCCAAGAATCAAATGGTTCATTCTAAGACCAAGTGGCCTAAAAGGGCTTGGAATGCATTGTGACACCACAGAGGTTAAGAGAAGCAAGGAACCATTGTGACCCATTGCAGGCTAACAATCTAAGAATCCCTTGTGGCACCAGGGGGTATAAAAAGGGCCAGGGATGAATTGTGACAGCATGGGGCCCAATAGAAACAAGGATCTATTATGACACCATGGAGCCCAGGAATCAAATGATTCATTGTGACATCAAGTGGCCTAAAAGGGCATGGGATGCATTTTGACACCACAGAGGTTAAGAGAAGCAAGGAACCATTGTGACCCATTGCAGGCTAACAATCTAATGATCCCTTGTGACACCAATGGGCCTAAAAGGTCCAGGGATGAATTGTTACAGCACGGGGACCAATAGAAGCAAGGATCTATTATGCCACCATGGAGGCCAAGAATCAAATAATTCATTGTGACATCATGTGGCCTAAAAGGGCATGGGATGCATTGTGACAGCACAGGGGTTAAGAGAAGCAAGGATCCATTGTGACCCAATGGAGGCTAACAATCTAATGATCCCTTTTGACACCAATGGGCCTAAAAGGGGCAGGGATGTATTGTGAAAGCATGGGGCCCAATGAAAACCTGGTACAATTACGCCACCATGGAGGCCAAGAATCAAATGATTCATTGTGACATCAAGTGGCCTAAAAGGGCATGGGATGCATTGTGACACCACAGGGGTTAAGAGAAGCAAGGAACCATTGTGACCCAATGCAGGCTAACAATCTAAGAATCCCTTTTGACACCAGGGGGCGCAAAAGGACCACGGATGGACTCTGATAGCATGGGGACCTATAGAAGCAAGGAACCATTATGACACCATGAAGGCCAAGAATCAAATGGTTCATTGTAAGACCAAGTGGCCTAAAAGGCTTGGAATGCATTGTGACACCACAGAGGTTAAGAGAAGCAAGGAACCATTGTGACCCAATGCAGGCTAACAATCTAATGATCCCTTGTGGCACCAGGGGGTATAAAAAGGGCCAGGGATGGATTGTTACAGCACGGGGACCAATAGAAGCAAGGATCTATTATGCCACCATGGAGGCCAAGAATCAAATGATTCATTGTGACATCAAGTGGCCTAAAAGGGCATGGGATGCATTGTGACAGCACAGGGGTTAAGAGAAGCAAGGATCCATTGTGACCCAATGGAGGCTAATAATCCCAGGATCCCATTTGACACCAGGGGGCGTAAAAGGGCCAGGGATGAATTGTGACAGCATGGGGCCCAATAGAAACAAGGAACCATTTTGACACAATGGAGGCCAAGAATCAAATGATTCATTGTGAAATCAAGTGGCCTAAAAGGGCATGGGATGCATTATGACACCACAGAGGTTAAGAGAAGCAAGGAACCATTGTGACCCAATGCAGGCTAACAATCTAATGATCCCTTGTGGCACAAATGGGCCTAAAAGGGGCAGGGATGAATTGTTACAGCACGGGGACCAATAGAAGCAAGGATCTATTATGCCACCATGGAGGCCAAGAATCAAATAATTCATTGTGACATCAAGTGGCCTAAAAGGGCATGGGATGCATTGTGACAGCACAGGGGTTAAGAGAAGCAAGGATCCATTGTGACCCAATGGAGGCTAACAATCTAATAATCCCTTTTGACACCAATGGGCCTAAAAGGAGCAGGGATGTATTGTGAAAGCATGGGGCCCAATGAAAACCTGGTACAATTACGCCACCATGGAGGCCAAGAATCAAATGATTCATTGTGACATCAAGTGGCCTAAAAGGGCATGGGATGCATTGTGACACCACAGGGGTTAAGAGAAGCAAGGAACCATTGTGACCCAATGCAGGCTAACAATCTAAGAATCCCTTTTGACACCAGGGGGCGCAAAAGGACCACGGATGGACTCTGACAGCATGGGGACCTATAGAAGCAAGGAACCATTATGACACCATGAAGGCCAAGAATCAAATGGTTCATTGTAAGACCAAGTGGCCTAAAAGGGCTTGGAATGCATTGTGACACCACAGAGGTTAAGAGAAGCAAGGAAACATTGTGACCCAATGCAGGCTAACAATCTAATGATCCCTTGTGGCAACAGGGTGTATAAAAAGGGCCATGGATGTATTGTGACAGCATGGGGCCCAATAGAAGCAAGGATCTATTATGCCACCATGTAGGCCAAGAATCAAATGATTCATTGTGACATCAAGTGGCCTAAAAGGGCATGGGATGCATTGTGACACCACAGGGGTTAAGAGAAGCATGGAACCATTGTGACCCAATGCAGGCTAACAATCTAATGATCCCTTTTGACACCAATGGGCCTAAAAGGGGCAGGGATGTATTGTGAAAGCGTGGGGCCCAAGTAAAACCTGGTACAATTACGCCACCATGGAGGCCAAGAATCAAATGATTCATTGTGACATCAAGTGGCCTAAAAGGGCATGGGATGCATTGTGACACCACAGGGGTTAAGAGAAGCAAGGAACCATTGTGACCCAATGCAGGCTAACAATCTAAGAATCCCTTTTGACACCAGGGGGCGCAAAAGGACCACGGATGGACTCTGACAGCATGGGGACCTATAGAAGCAAGGAACCATTATGACACCATGAAGGCCTAAAATCAAATGGTTCATTGTAAGACCAAGTGGCCTAAAAGGGCTTGGAATGCATTGTGACACCACAGAGGTTAAGAGAAGCAAGGAACCATTGTGACCCAATGCAGGCTAACAATCTAATGATCCCTTGTGGCACCAGGGGGTATAAAAAGGGCCAGGGATGGATTGTTACAGCACGGGGACCAATAGAAGCAAGGATCTATTATGCCACCATGGAGGCCAAGAATCAAATAATTCATTGTGACATCAAGTGGCCTAAAAGGGCATGGGATGCATTGTGACACCACAGGGGTTAAGAGAAGCAAGGATCCATTGTGACCCAATGGAGGCTAATAATCCCAGGATCCCATTTGACACCAGGGGGCGTAAAAGGGCCAGGGATGAATTGTGACAGCATGGGGCCCAATAGAAACAAGGAACCATTTTGACAAAATGGAGGCCAAGAATCAAATGATTCATTGTGACATCAAGTGGCCTAAAAGGGCATGGGATGCATTGTGACACCACAGAGGTTAAGAGAAGCAAGGAACCATTGTGACCCAATGCAGGCTAACAATCTAATGATCCCTTGTGACACCAATGGGCCTAAAAGGTCCAGGGATGAATTGTTACAGCACGGGGACCAATAGAAGCAAGGATCTATTATGCCACCATGGAGGCCAAGAATCAAATAATTCATTGTGACATCATGTGGCCTAAAAGGGCATGGGATGCATTGTGACAGCACAGGGGTTAAGAGAAGCAAGGATCCATTGTGACCCAATGGAGGCTAACAATCTAATAATCCCTTTTGACACCAATGGGCCTAAAAGGAGCAGGGATGTATTGTGAAAGCATGGGGCCCAATGAAAACCTGGTACAATTACGCCACCATGGAGGCCAAGAATCAAATGATTCATTGTGACATCAAGTGGCCTAAAAGGGCATGGGATGCATTGTGACACCACAGGGGTTAAGAGAAGCAAGGAACCATTGTGACCCAATGCAGGCTAACAATCTAAGAATCCCTTTTGACACCAGGGGGCGCAAAAGGACCACGGATGGACTCTGACAGCATGGGGACCTATGGAAGCAAGGAACCATTATGACACCATGAAGGCCAAGAATCAAATGGTTCATTGTAAGACCAAGTGGCCTAAAAGGCTTGGAATGCATTGTGACACCACAGAGGTTAAGAGAAGCAAGGAACCATTGTGACCCATTGCAGGCTAACAATCTAAGAATCCCTTTTGACACCAGGGGGCGCAAAAGGACCACGGATGGACTCTGACAGCATGGGGACCTATGGAAGCAAGGAACCATTATGACACCATGAAGGCCAAGAATCAAATGGTTCATTCTAAGACCAAGTGGCCTAAAAGGGCTTGGAATGCATTGTGACACCACAGAGGTTAAGAGAAGCAAGGAACCATTGTGACCCATTGCAGGCTAACAATCTAATGATCCCTTGTGGCACCAGGGGGTATAAAAAGGGCCAGGGATGAATTGTGACAGCATGGGGCCCAATAGAAACAAGGATCTATTATGCCACCATGTAGGCCAAGAATCAAATGATTCATTGTGACATCAAGTGGCCTAAAAGGGCATGGGATGCATTGTGACACCACAGAGGTTAAGAGAAGCAAGGAACCATTGTGACCCATTGCAGGCTAACAATCTAATGATCCCTTGTGACACCAATGGGCCTAAAAGGTCCAGGGATGAATTGTTACAGCACGGGGACCAATAGAAGCAAGGATCTATTATGCCACCATGGAGGCCAAGAATCAAATAATTCATTGTGACATCATGTGGCCTAAAAGGGCATGGGATGCATTGTGACAGCACAGGGGTTAAGAGAAGCAAGGATCCATTGTGACCCAATGCAGGCTAACAATCTAATGATCCCTTTTGACACCAATGGGCCTAAAAGGGGCAGGGATGTATTGTGAAAGCGTGGGGCCCAAGTAAAACCTGGTACAATTACGCCACCATGGAGGCCAAGAATCAAATGATTCATTGTGACATCAAGTGGCCTAAAAGGGCATGGGATGCATTGTGACACCACAGGGGTTAAGAGAAGCAAGGAACCATTGTGACCCAATGCAGGCTAAAAATCTAAGAATCCCTTTTGACACCAGGGGGCGCAAAAGGACCACGGATGGACTCT
Organism: Cinclus cinclus; assembly: GCF_963662255.1. Classification (NCBI taxonomy): domain Eukaryota; kingdom Metazoa; phylum Chordata; class Aves; order Passeriformes; family Cinclidae; genus Cinclus; species Cinclus cinclus. The sequence continues at coordinate 18,358 of NW_026912228.1, read as the reverse complement.
GACAGCATGGGGACCTATAGAAGCAAGGAACCATTATGACACCATGAAGGCCTAAAATCAAATGGTTCATTGTAAGACCAAGTGGCCTAAAAGGGCTTGGAATGCATTGTGACACCACAGAGGTTAAGAGAAGCAAGGAACCATTGTGACCCAATGCAGGCTAACAATCTAATGATCCCTTGTGGCACCAGGGGGTATAAAAAGGGCCAGGGATGGATTGTTACAGCACGGGGACCAATAGAAGCAAGGATCTATTATGCCACCATGGAGGCCAAGAATCAAATGATTCATTGTGACATCAAGTGGCCTAAAAGGGCATGGGATGCATTGTGACACCACAGGGGTTAAGAGAAGCAAGGATCCATTGTGACCCAATGGAGGCTAATAATCCCAGGATCCCATTTGACACCAGGGGGCGTAAAAGGGCCAGGGATGAATTGTGACAGCATGGGGCCCAATAGAAACAAGGAACCATTTTGACACAATGGAGGCCAAGAATCAAATGATTCATTGTGACATCAAGTGGCCTAAAAGGGCATGGGATGCATTGTGACACCACAGAGGTTAAGAGAAGCAAGGAACCATTGTGACCCAATGCAGGCTAACAATCTAATGATCCCTTGTGACACCAATGGGCCTAAAAGGTCCAGGGATGAATTGTTACAGCACGGGGACCAATAGAAGCAAGGATCTATTATGCCACCATGGAGGCCAAGAATCAAATAATTCATTGTGACATCATGTGGCCTAAAAGGGCATGGGATGCATTGTGACAGCACAGGGGTTAAGAGAAGCAAGGATCCATTGTGACCCAATGGAGGCTAACAATCTAATAATCCCTTTTGACACCAATGGGCCTAAAAGGAGCAGGGATGTATTGTGAAAGCATGGGGCCCAATGAAAACCTGGTACAATTACGCCACCATGGAGGCCAAGAATCAAATGATTCATTGTGACATCAAGTGGCCTAAAAGGGCATGGGATGCATTGTGACAGCACAGGGGTTAAGAGAACCAAGGAACCATTGTGACCCAATGCAGGCTAACAATCTAAGAATCCCTTTTGACACCAGGGGGCGCAAAAGGACCACGGATGGACTCTGACAGCATGGGGACCTATGGAAGCAAGGAACCATTATGACACCATGAAGGCCAAGAATCAAATGGTTCATTGTAAGACCAAGTGGCCTAAAAGGCTTGGAATGCATTGTGACACCACAGAGGTTAAGAGAAGCAAGGAACCATTGTGACCCATTGCAGGCTAACAATCTAAGAATCCCTTGTGGCACCAGGGGGTATAAAAAGGGCCAGGGATGAATTGTGACAGCACGGGGACCAATAGAAGCAAGGATCTATTATGCCACCATGGAGGCCAAGAATCAAATGATTCATTGTGACATCAAGTGGCCTAAAAGGGCATGGGATGCATTGTGACAGCACAGGGGTTAAGAGAAGCAAGGATCCATTGTGACCCAATGGAGGCTAATAATCCCAGGATCCCATTTGACACCAGGGGGCGTAAAAGGGCCAGGGATGAATTGTGACAGCATGGGGCCCAATAGAAACAAGGAACCATTTTGACACAATGGAGGCCAAGAATCAAATGATTCATTGTGACATCAAGTGGCCTAAAAGGGCATGGGATGCATTATGACACCACAGAGGTTAAGAGAAGCAAGGAACCATTGTGACCCAATGCAGGCTAACAATCTAATGATCCCTTGTGGCACCAATGGGCCTAAAAGGGGCAGGGATGAATTGTTACAGCACGGGGACCAATAGAAGCAAGGATCTATTATGCCACCATGGAGGCCAAGAATCAAATAATTCATTGTGACATCAAGTGGCCTAAAAGGGCATGGGATGCATTGTGACAGCACAGGGGTTAAGAGAAGCAAGGATCCATTGTGACCCAATGGAGGCTAACAATCTAATAATCCCTTTTGACACCAATGGGCCTAAAAGGAGCAGGGATGTATTGTGAAAGCATGGGGCCCAATGAAAACCTGGTACAATTACGCCACCATGGAGGCCAAGAATCAAATGATTCATTGTGACATCAAGTGGCCTAAAAGGGCATGGGATGCATTGTGACACCACAGGGGTTAAGAGAAGCAAGGAACCATTGTGACCCAATGCAGGCTAACAATCTAAGAATCCCTTTTGACACCAGGGGGCGCAAAAGGACCACGGATGGACTCTGACAGCATGGGGACCTATAGAAGCAAGGAACCATTATGACACCATGAAGGCCAAGAATCAAATGGTTCATTGTAAGACCAAGTGGCCTAAAAGGGCTTGGAATGCATTGTGACACCACAGAGGTTAAGAGAAGCAAGGAAACATTGTGACCCAATGCAGGCTAACAATCTAATGATCCCTTGTGGCAACAGGGTGTATAAAAAGCGCCATGGATGTATTGTGACAGCATGGGGCCCAATAGAAGCAAGGATCTATTATGCCACCATGTAGGCCAAGAATCAAATGATTCATTGTGACATCAAGTGGCCTAAAAGGGCATGGGATGCATTGTGACACCACAGGGGTTAAGAGAAGCATGGAACCATTGTGACCCAATGCAGGCTAACAATCTAAGAATCCCTTTTGACACCAGGGGGCGCAAAAGGACCACGGATGGACTCTGACAGCATGGGGACCTATGGAAGCAAGGAACCATTATGACACCATGAAGGCCAAGAATCAAATGGTTCATTCTAAGACCAAGTGGCCTAAAAGGGCTTGGAATGCATTGTGACACCACAGAGGTTAAGAGAAGCAAGGAACCATTGTGACCCATTGCAGGCTAACAATCTAATGATCCCTTGTGGCACCAGGGGGTATAAAAAGGGCCAGGGATGAATTGTGACAGCATGGGGCCCAATAGAAACAAGGATCTATTATGCCACCATGTAGGCCAAGAATCAAATGATTCATTGTGACATCAAGTGGCCTAAAAGGGCATGGGATGCATTGTGACACCACAGAGGTTAAGAGAAGCAAGGAACCATTGTGACCCATTGCAGGCTAACAATCTAATGATCCCTTGTGACACCAATGGGCCTAAAAGGTCCAGGGATGAATTGTTACAGCACGGGGACCAATAGAAGCAAGGATCTATTATGCCACCATGGAGGCCAAGAATCAAATAATTCATTGTGACATCATGTGGCCTAAAAGGGCATGGGATGCATTGTGACAGCACAGGGGTTAAGAGAAGCAAGGATCCATTGTGACCCAATGCAGGCTAACAATCTAATGATCCCTTTTGACACCAATGGGCCTAAAAGGGGCAGGGATGTATTGTGAAAGCGTGGGGCCCAAGTAAAACCTGGTACAATTACGCCACCATGGAGGCCAAGAATCAAATGATTCATTGTGACATCAAGTGGCCTAAAAGGGCATGGGATGCATTGTGACACCACAGGGGTTAAGAGAAGCAAGGAACCATTGTGACCCAATGCAGGCTAACAATCTAAGAATCCCTTTTGACACCAGGGGGCGCAAAAGGACCACGGATGGACTCTGACAGCATGGGGACCTATAGAAGCAAGGAACCATTATGACACCATGAAGGCCTAAAATCAAATGGTTCATTGTAAGACCAAGTGGCCTAAAAGGGCTTGGAATGCATTGTGACACCACAGAGGTTAAGAGAAGCAAGGAACCATTGTGACCCAATGCAGGCTAACAATCTAATGATCCCTTGTGGCACCAGGGGGTATAAAAAGGGCCAGGGATGGATTGTTACAGCACGGGGACCAATAGAAGCAAGGATCTATTATGCCACCATGGAGGCCAAGAATCAAATAATTCATTGTGACATCAAGTGGCCTAAAAGGGCATGGGATGCATTGTGACACCACAGGGGTTAAGAGAAGCAAGGATCCATTGTGACCCAATGGAGGCTAATAATCCCAGGATCCCATTTGACACCAGGGGGCGTAAAAGGGCCAGGGATGAATTGTGACAGCATGGGGCCCAATAGAAACAAGGAACCATTTTGACACAATGGAGGCCAAGAATCAAATGATTCATTGTGACATCAAGTGGCCTAAAAGGGCATGGGATGCATTGTGACACCACAGAGGTTAAGAGAAGCAAGGAACCATTGTGACCCAATGCAGGCTAACAATCTAATGATCCCTTGTGACACCAATGGGCCTAAAAGGTCCAGGGATGAATTGTTACAGCACGGGGACCAATAGAAGCAAGGATCTATTATGCCACCATGGAGGCCAAGAATCAAATAATTCATTGTGACATCATGTGGCCTAAAAGGGCATGGGATGCATTGTGACAGCACAGGGGTTAAGAGAAGCAAGGATCCATTGTGACCCAATGGAGGCTAACAATCTAATAATCCCTTTTGACACCAATGGGCCTAAAAGGAGCAGGGATGTATTGTGAAAGCATGGGGCCCAATGAAAACCTGGTACAATTACGCCACCATGGAGGCCAAGAATCAAATGATTCATTGTGACATCAAGTGGCCTAAAAGGGCATGGGATGCATTGTGACAGCACAGGGGTTAAGAGAACCAAGGAACCATTGTGACCCAATGCAGGCTAACAATCTAAGAATCCCTTTTGACACCAGGGGGCGCAAAAGGACCACGGATGGACTCTGACAGCATGGGGACCTATGGAAGCAAGGAACCATTATGACACCATGAAGGCCAAGAATCAAATGGTTCATTGTAAGACCAAGTGGCCTAAAAGGGCTTGGAATGCATTGTGACACCACAGAGGTTAAGAGAAGCAAGGAATCATTGTGACCCAATGCAGGCTAACAATCTAATGATCCCTTGTGGCAACAGGGGGTATAAAAAGGGCCATGGATGTATTGTGACAGCATGGGGCCCAATAGAAACAAGGAACAATTATGACACCATGGTGGCCAAGAATCAAATGATTCATTGTGACATCAAGTGGCCTAAAAGGGCATGGGATGCATTGTGACACCACAGAGGTTAAGAGAAGCAAGGAACCATTTTGACCCATTGCAGGCTAACAATCTAATGATCCCTTGTGACACCAATGGGCCTAAAAGGTCCAGGGATGAATTGTTACAGCACGGGGACCAATAGAAGCAAGGATCTATTATGCCACCATGGAGGCCAAGAATCAAATAATTCATTGTGACATCATGTGGCCTAAAAGGGCATGGGATGCATTGTGACAGCACAGGGGTTAAGAGAAGCAAGGATCCATTGTGACCCAATGGAGGCTAACAATCTAATGATCCCTTTTGACACCAATGGGCCTAAAAGGGGCAGGGATGTATTGTGAAAGCGTGGGGCCCAAGTAAAACCTGGTACAATTACGCCACCATGGAGGCCAAGAATCAAATGATTCATTGTGACATCAAGTGGCCTAAAAGGGCATGGGATGCATTGTGACACCACAGGGGTTAAGAGAAGCAAGGAACCATTGTGACCCAATGCAGGCTAACAATCTAAGAATCCCTTTTGACACCAGGGGGCGCAAAAGGACCACGGATGGACTCTGACAGCATGGGGACCTATAGAAGCAAGGAACCATTATGACACCAGGAAGGCCTAAAATCAAATGGTTCATTGTAAGACCAAGTGGCCTAAAAGGGCTTGGAATGCATTGTGACACCACAGAGGTTAAGAGAAGCAAGGAACCATTGTGACCCAATGCAGGCTAACAATCTAATGATCCCTTGTGGCACCAGGGGGTATAAAAAGGGCCAGGGATGGATTGTTACAGCACGGGGACCAATAGAAGCAAGGATCTATTATGCCACCATGGAGGCCAAGAATCAAATGATTCATTGTGACATCAAGTGGCCTAAAAGGGCATGGGATGCATTGTGACACCACAGGGGTTAAGAGAAGCAAGGATCCATTGTGACCCAATGGAGGCTAATAATCCCAGGATCCCATTTGACACCAGGGGGCGTAAAAGGGCCAGGGATGAATTGTGACAGCATGGGGCCCAATAGAAACAAGGAACCATTTTGACACAATGGAGGCCAAGAATCAAATGATTCATTGTGACATCAAGTGGCCTAAAAGGGCATGGGATGCATTATGACACCACAGAGGTTAAGAGAAGCAAGGAACCATTGTGACCCAATGCAGGCTAACAATCTAATGATCCCTTGTGACACCAATGGGCCTAAAAGGTCCAGGGATGAATTGTTACAGCACGGGGACCAATAGAAGCAAGGATCTATTATGCCACCATGGAGGCCAAGAATCAAATAATTCATTGTGACATCATGTGGCCTAAAAGGGCATGGGATGCATTGTGACAGCACAGGGGTTAAGAGAAGCAAGGATCCATTGTGACCCAATGGAGGCTAACAATCTAATAATCCCTTTTGACACCAATGGGCCTAAAAGGAGCAGGGATGTATTGTGAAAGCATGGGGCCCAATGAAAAGCTGGTACAATTACGCCACCATGGAGGCCAAGAATCAAATGATTCATTGTGACATCAAGTGGCCTAAAAGGGCATGGGATGCATTGTGACACCACAGGGGTTAAGAGAACCAAGGAACCATTGTGACCCAATGCAGGCTAACAATCTAAGAATCCCTTTGGACACCAGGGGGCGCAAAAGGACCACGGATGGACTCTGACAGCATGGGGACCTATGGAAGCAAGGAACCATTATGACACCATGAAGGCCAAGAATCAAATGATTCATTGTGAGACCAAGTGGCCTAAAAGGGCTTGGAATGCATTGTGACACCACAGAGGTTAAGAGAAGCAAGGAACCATTGTGACCCAATGCAGGCTAACAATCTAAGAATCCCTTGTGGCAACAGGGGGTATAAAAAGGGCCATGGATGTATTGTGACAGCATGGGGCCCAATAGAAACAAGGAACAATTATGATACCATGGTGGCCAAGAATCAAATGATTCATTGTGACATCAAGTGGCCTAAAAGGGCATGGGATGCATTGTGACACCACAGAGGTTAAGAGAAGCAAGGAACCATTGTGACCCATTGCAGGCTAACAATCTAATGATCCCTTGTGACACCAATGGGCCTAAAAGGTCCAGGGATGAATTGTTACAGCACGGGGACCAATACAACAAGGATCTATTATGCCACCATGGAGGCCAAGAATCAAATAATTCATTGTGACATCAAGTGGCCTAAAAGTGCATGGGATGCATTGTGACAGCACAGGGGTTAAGAGAAGCAAGGATCCATTGTGACCCAATGCAGGCTAACAATCTAATGATCCCTTTTGACACCAATGGGCCTAAAAGGGGCAGGGATGTATTGTGAAAGCGTGGGGCCCAAGTAAAACCTGGTACAATTACGCCACCATGGAGGCCAAGAATCAAATGATTCATTGTGACATCAAGTGGCCTAAAAGGGCATGGGATGCATTGTGACACCACAGGGGTTAAGAGAAGCAAGGAACCATTGTGACCCAATGCAGGCTAACAATCTAAGAATCCCTTTTGACACCAGGGGGCGCAAAAGGACCACGGATGGACTCTGACAGCATGGGGACCTATAGAAGCAAGGAACCATTATGACACCATGAAGGCCAAGAATCAAATGGTTCATTGTAAGACCAAGTGGCCTAAAAGGCTTGGAATGCATTGTGACACCACAGAGGTTAAGAGAAGCAAGGAACCATTGTGACCCAATGCAGGCTAACAATCTAATGATCCCTTGTGGCACCAGGGGGTATAAAAAGGGCCAGGGATGGATTGTTACAGCACGGGGACCAATAGAAGCAAGGATCAATTATGCCACCGTGGAGGCCAAGAATCAAATGATTCATTGTGACATCAAGTGGCCTAAAAGGGCATGGGATGCATTGTGACACCACAGGGGTTAAGAGAAGCAAGGATCCATTGTGACCCAATGGAGGCTAATAATCCCAGGATCCCATTTAACACCAGGGGGCGTAAAAGGGCCAGGGATGAATTGTGACAGCATGGGGACCAATAGAAACAAGGAACCATTATGCCACCATGGAGGCCAAGAATCAAATGATTCATTGTGACATCAAGTGGCCTAAAAGGGCATGGGATGCATTGTGACACCACAGGGGTTAAGAGAAGTAAGGAAGCATTGTGACCCAATGCAGGCTAACAATCTAAGAATCCCTTTTGACACCAGGCGGCGCAAAATGACCACGGATGAACCTTGACAGCATGAGGACCTATAGAATCAAGGAACCATTATGACACCATGAAGGCCAAGAATCAAATGGTTCATTGTAAGTCCAAGTGGCCTAAAAGGGCTTGGAATGCATTGTGACACCACAGGGGTTAAGAGAAGCAAGGAACCATTGTGACCCAATGCAGGCTAACAATCTAATGATCCCTTGTGACACCAATGGGCCTAAAAGGTCCAGGGATGAATTGTTACAGCACGGGGACCAATAGAAGCAAGTATCTATTATGCCACCATGGAGGCCAAGAATCAAATAATTCATTGTGACATCATGTGGCCTAAAAGGGCATGGGATGCATTGTGACAGCACAGGGGTTAAGAGAAGCAAGGATCCATTGTGACCCAATGGAGGCTAACAATCTAATGATCCCTTTTGACACCAATGGGCCTAAAAGGGGCAGGGATGTATTGTGAAAGCATGGGGCCCAAGTAAAACCTGGTACAATTACGCCACCATGGAGGCCAAGAATCATATGATTCATTGTGACATCAAGTGGCCTAAAAGGGCATGGGATGCATTGTGACACCACAGGGGTTAAGAGAAGCAAGGAACCATTGTGACCCAATGCAGGCTAACAATCTAAGAATCCCTTTTGACACCAGGGGGCGCAAAAGGACCACGGATGGACTCTGACAGCATGGGGACCTATGGAAGCAAGGAACCATTATGACACCATGAAGGCCAAGAATCAAATGGTTCATTGTAAGACCAAGTGGCCTAAAAGGCTTGGAATGCATTGTGACACCACAGAGGTTAAGAGAAGCAAGGAACCATTGTGACCCAATGCAGGCTAACAATCTAATGATCCCTTGTGGCACCAGGGGGTATAAAAAGGGCCAGGGATGGATTGTTACAGCACGGGGACCAATAGAAGCAAGGATCTATTATGCCACCATGGAGGCCAAGAATCAAATGATTCATTGTGACATCAAGTGGCCTAAAAGGGCATGGGATGCATTGTGACAGCACAGGGGTTAAGAGAAGCAAGGATCCATTGTGACCCAATGGAGGCTAATAATCCCAGGATCCCATTTGACACCAGGGGGCGTAAAAGGGCCAGGGATGAATTGTGACAGCATGGGGCCCAATAGAAACAAGGAACCATTTTGACACAATGGAGGCCAAGAATCAAATGATTCATTGTGACATCAAGTGGCCTAAAAGGGCATGGGATGCATTATGACACCACAGAGGTTAAGAGAAGCAAGGAACCATTGTGACCCAATGCAGGCTAACAATCTAATGATCCCTTGTGACACCAATGGGCCTAAAAGGGGCAGGGATGAATTGTTACAGCACGGGGACCAATAGAAGCAAGGATCTATTATGCCACCATGGAGGCCAAGAATCAAATAATTCATTGTGACATCAAGTGGCCTAAAAGGGCATGGGATGCATTGTGACAGCACAGGGGTTAAGAGAAGCAAGGATCCATTGTGACCCAATGGAGGCTAACAATCTAATAATCCCTTTTGACACCAATGGGCCTAAAAGGAGCAGGGATGTATTGTGAAAGCATGGGGCCCAATGAAAACCTGGTACAATTACGCCACCATGGAGGCCAAGAATCAAATGATTCATTGTGACATCAAGTGGCCTAAAAGGGCATGGGATGCATTGTGACACCACAGGGGTTAAGAGAACCAAGGAACCATTGTGACCCAATGCAGGCTAACAATCTAAGAATCCCTTTTGACACCAGGGGGCGCAAAAGGACCACGGATGGACTCTGACAGCATGGGGACCTATGGAAGCAAGGAACCATTATGACACCATGAAGGCCAAGAATCAAATGGTTCATTGTAAGACCAAGTGGCCTAAAAGGCTTGGAATGCATTGTGACACCACAGAGGTTAAGAGAAGCAAGGAACCATTGTGACCCAATGCAGGCTAACAATCTAATGATCCCTTGTGGCACCAGGGGGTATAAAAAGGGCCAGGGATGGATTGTTACAGCACGGGGACCAATAGAAGCAAGGATTTATTATGCCACCATGGAGGCCAAGAATCAAATGATTCATTGTGACATCAAGTGGCCTAAAAGGGCATGGGATGCATTGTGACAGCACAGGGGTTAAGAGAAGCAAGGATCCATTGTGACCCAATGGAGGCTAATAATCCCAGGATCCCATTTGACACCAGGGGGCGTAAAAGGGCCAGGGATGAATTGTGACAGCATGGGGCCCAATAGAAACAAGGAGCCATTTTGACACAATGGAGGCCAAGAATCAAATGATTCATTGTGACATCAAGTGGCCTAAAAGGGCATGGGATGCATTATGACACCACAGAGGTTAAGAGAAGCAAGGAACCATTGTGACCCAATGCAGGCTAACAATCTAATGATCCCTTGTGACACCAATGGGCCTAAAAGGGGCAGGGATGAATTGTTACAGCACGGGGACCAATAGAAGCAAGGATCTATTATGCCACCATGGAGGCCAAGAATCAAATAATTCATTGTGACATCAAGTGGCCTAAAAGGGCATGGGATGCATTGTGACAGCACAGGGGTTAAGAGAAGCAAGGATCCATTGTGACCCAATGGAGGCTAACAATCTAATAATCCCTTTTGACACCAATGGGCCTAAAAGGAGCAGGGATGTATTGTGAAAGCATGGGGCCCAATGAAAACCTGGTACAATTACGCCACCATGGAGGCCAAGAATCAAATGATTCATTGTGACATCAAGTGGCCTAAAAGGGCATGGGATGCATTGTGACACCACAGGGGTTAAGAGAACCAAGGAACCATTGTGACCCAATGCAGGCTAACAATCTAAGAATCCCTTTTGACACCAGGGGGCGCAAAAGGACCACGGATGGACTCTGACAGCATGGGGACCTATGGAAGCAAGGAACCATTATGACACCATGAAGGCCAAGAATCAAATGGTTCATTGTAAGACCAAGTGGCCTAAAAGGCTTGGAATGCATTGTGACACCACAGAGGTTAAGAGAAGCAAGGAACCATTGTGACCCAATGCAGGCTAACAATCTAATGATCCCTTGTGGCACCAGGGGGTATAAAAAGGGCCAGGGATGGATTGTTACAGCACGGGGACCAATAGAAGCAAGGATTTATTATGCCACCATGGAGGCCAAGAATCAAATGATTCATTGTGACATCAAGTGGCCTAAAAGGGCATGGGATGCATTGTGACAGCACAGGGGTTAAGAGAAGCAAGGATCCATTGTGACCCAATGGAGGCTAATAATCCCAGGATCCCATTTGACACCAGGGGGCGTAAAAGGGCCAGGGATGAATTGTGACAGCATGGGGCCCAATAGAAACAAGGAGCCATTTTGACACAATGGAGGCCAAGAATCAAATGATTCATTGTGACATCAAGTGGCCTAAAAGGGCATGGGATGCATTATGACACCACAGAGGTTAAGAGAAGCAAGGAACCATTGTGACCCAATGCAGGCTAACAATCTAATGATCCTTTTTGACACCAATGGGCCTAAAAGGAGCAGGGATGTATTGTGAAAGCATGGGGACCTATTAAAACCTGGTACAATTACGCCACCATGGAGGCCAAGAATCAAATGATTCATTGTGACATCAAGTGGCCTAAAAGGGCATGGGATGCATTGTGACAGCACAGGGGTTAAGAGAACCAAGGAACCATTGTGACCCAATGCAGGCTAACAATCTAAGAATCCCTTTTGACACCAGGGGGCGCAAAAGGACCACGGATGAACTCTGACAGCATGGGGACCTATGGAAGCAAGGAACCATTATGACACCATGAAGGCCAAGAATCAAATGGTTCATTGTAAGACCAAGTGGCCTAAAAGGGCATGGGATGCATTGTGACACCACAGAGGTTAAGAGAAGCAAGGAACCATTGTGACCCATTGCAGGCTAACAATCTAATGATCCCTTGTGACACCAATGGGCCTAAAAGGTCCAGGGATGAATTGTTACAGCACGGGGACCAATAGAAGCAAGGATCTATTATGCCACCATGGAGTCCAAGAATCAAATAATTCATTGTGACATCAAGTGGCCTAAAAGGGCATGGGATGCATTGTGACACCACAGGGGTTAAGAGAAGCAAGGATCCATTGTGACCCAATGGAGGCTAACAATCTAATGATCCCTTTTGACACCAATGGGCCTAAAAGGGGCAGGGATGTATTGTGAAAGCGTGGGGCCCAAGTAAAACCTGGTACAATTACGCCACCATGGAGGCCAAGAATCAAATGATTCATTGTGACATCAAGTGGCCTAAAAGGGCATGGGATGCATTGTGACACCACAGGGGTTAAGAGAAGCAAGGAACCATTGTGACCCAATGCAGGCTAACAATCTAAGAATCCCTTTTGACACCAGGGGGCGCAAAAGGACCACGGATGGACTCTGACAGCATGGGGACCTATAGAAGCAAGGATCTATTATGCCACCATGGAGGCCAAGAATCAAATGATTCATTGTGACATCAAGTGGCCTAAAAGGGCATGGGATGCATTGTGACACCACAGGGGTTAAGAGAAGCAAGGAACCATTGTGACCCAATGCAGGCTAACAATCTAATGATCCCTTGTGGCACCAGGGGGTATAAAAAGGGCCAGGGATGGATTGTTACAGCACGGGGACCAATAGAAGCAAGGATCTATTATGCCACCATGGAGGCCAAGAATCAAATGATTCATTGTGACATCAAGTGGCCTAAAAGGGCATGGGATGCATTGTGACAGCACAGGGGTTAAGAGAAGCAAGGATCCATTGTGACCCAATGGAGGCTAATAATCCCAGGATCCCATTTGACACCAGGGGGCGTAAAAGGGCCAGGGATGAATTGTGACAGCATGGGGCCCAATAGAAACAAGGAACCATTTTGACACAATGGAGGCCAAGAATCAAATGATTCATTGTGACATCAAGTGGCCTAAAAGGGCATGGGATGCATTATGACACCACAGAGGTTAAGAGAAGCAAGGAACCATTGTGACCCAATGCAGGCTAACAATCTAATGATCCCTTGTGACACCAATGGGCCTAAAAGGGGCAGGGATGAATTGTTACAGCACGGGGACCAATAGAAGCAAGTATCTATTATGCCACCATGGAGGCCAAGAATCAAATAATTCATTGTGACATCAAGTGGCCTAAAAGGGCATGGGATGCATTGTGACAGCACAGGGGTTAAGAGAAGCAAGGATCCATTGTGACCCAATGGAGGCTAACAATCTAATGATCCTTTTTGACACCAATGGGCCTAAAAGGAGCAGGGATGTATTGTGAAAGCATGGGGCCCAATGAAAACCTGGTACAATTACGCCACCATGGAGGCCAAGAATCAAATGATTCATTGTGACATCAAGTGGCCTAAAAGGGCATGGGATGCATTGTGACACCACAGGGGTTAAGAGAACCAAGGAACCATTGTGACCCAATGCAGGCTAACAATCTAAGAATCCCTTTTGACACCAGGGGGCGCAAAAGGACCACGGATGAACTCTGACAGCATGGGGACCTATGGAAGCAAGGAACCATTATGACACCATGAAGGCCAAGAATCAAATGGTTCATTGTAAGACCAAGTGGCCTAAAAGGGCATGGGATGCATTGTGACACCACAGAGGTTAAGAGAAGCAAGGAACCATTGTGACCCATTGCAGGCTAACAATCTAATGATCCCTTGTGACACCAATGGGCCTAAAAGGTCCAGGGATGAATTGTTACAGCACGGGGACCAATACAAGCAAGGATCTATTATGCCACCATGGAGTCCAAGAATCAAATAATTCATTGTGACATCAAGTGGCCTAAAAGGGCATGGGATGCATTGTGACACCACAGGGGTTAAGAGAAGCAAGGATCCATTGTGACCCAATGGAGGCTAACAATCTAATGATCCCTTTTGACACCAATGGGCCTAAAAGGGGCAGGGATGTATTGTGAAAGCGTGGGGCCCAAGTAAAACCTGGTACAATTACGCCACCATGGAGGCCAAGAATCAAATGATTCATTGTGACATCAAGTGGCCTAAAAGGGCATGGGATGCATTGTGACACCACAGGGGTTAAGAGAAGCAAGGAACCATTGTGACCCAATGCAGGCTAACAATCTAAGAATCCCTTTTGACACCAGGGGGCGCAAAAGGACCACGGATGGACTCTGACAGCATGGGGACCTATAGAAGCAAGGATCTATTATGCCACCATGGAGGCCAAGAATCAAATGATTCATTGTGACATCAAGTGGCCTAAAAGGGCATGGGATGCATTGTGACACCACAGGGGTTAAGAGAAGCAAGGATCCATTGTGACCCAATGGAGGCTAATAATCCCAGGATCCCATTTGACACCAGGGGGCGTAAAAGGGCCAGGGATGAATTGTTACAGCATGGGGCCCAATAGAAACAAGGAACCATTATGCCACCATGGAGGCCAAGAATCAAATGATTCATTGTGACATCAAGTGGCCTAAAAGGGCATGGGATGCATTGTGACACCACAGGGGTTAAGAGAAGTAAGGAACCATTGTGACCCAATGCAGGCTAACAATCTAATGATCCCTTGTGGCACCAATGGGCCTAAAAGGGGCAGGGATGAATTGTTACAGCACGGGGACAAATAGAAGCAAGTATCTATTATGCCACCATGGAGGCCAAGAATCAAATGATTCATTGTGACATCAAGTGGCCTAAAAGGGCATGGGATGCATTGTGACACCACAGGGGTTAAGAGAAGCAAGGAACCATTGTGACCCAATGCAGGCTAACAATCTAAGAATCCCTTTTGACACCAGGGGGCGCAAAAGGACCACGGATGGACTCTGACAGCATGGGGACCTATAGAAGCAAGGAACCATTATGACACCATGAAGGCCAAGAATCAAATGGTTCATTGTAAGACCAAGTGGCCTAAAAGGCTTGGAATGCATTGTGACACCACAGAGGTTAAGAGAAGCAAGGAAACATTGTGACCCAATGCAGGCTAACAATCTAAGAATCCCTTTTGACACCAGGGGGCGCAAAAGGACCACGGATGGACTCTGACAGCATGGGGACCTATAGAAGCAAGGAACCATTATGACACCATGAAGGCCAAGAATCAAATGGTTCATTGTAAGACCAAGTGGCCTAAAAGGCTTGGAATGCATTGTGACACCACAGAGGTTAAGAGAAGCAAGGAACCATTGTGACCCAATGCAGGCTAACAATCTAATGATCCCTTGTGGCACCAGGGGGTATAAAAAGGGCCAGGGATGGATTGTTACAGCACGGGGACCAATAGAAGCAAGGATCTATTATGCCACCATGGAGGCCAAGAATCAAATGATTCATTGTGTCATCAAGTGGCCTAAAAGGGCATGGGATGCATTGTGACACCACAGGGGTTAAGAGAAGCAAGGATCCATTGTGACCCAATGGAGGCTAATAATCCCAGGATCCCATTTGACACCAGGGGGCGTAAAAGGGCCAGGGATGAATTGTGACAACATGGGGCCCAATAGAAACAAGGAACCATTTTGACACAATGGAGGCCAAGAATCAAATGATTCATTGTGACATCAAGTGGCCTAAAAGGGCATGGGATGCATTATGACACCACAGAGGTTAAGAGAAGCAAGGAACCATTGTGACCCAATGCAGGCTAACAATCTAATGATCCCTTGTGGCACCAATGGGCCTAAAAGGTCCAGGGATGAATTGTTACAGCACGGGGACCAATAGAAGCAAGGATCTATTATGCCACCATGGAGGCCAAGAATCAAATAATTCATTGTGACATCAAGTGGCCTAAAAGGGCATGGGATGCATTGTGACAGCACAGGGGTTAAGAGAAGCAAGGATCCATTGTGACCCAATGGAGGCTAACAATCTAATAATCCCTTTTGACACCAATGGGCCTAAAAGGAGCAGGGATGTATTGTGAAAGCATGGGGCCCAATGAAAACCTGGTACAATTACGCCACCATGGAGGCCAAGAATCAAATGATTCATTGTGACATCAAGTGGCCTAAAAGGGCATGGGATGCATTGTGACAGCACAGGGGTTAAGAGAAGCAAGGAACCATTGTGACCCAATGCAGGCTAACAATCTAAGAATCCCTTTTGACACCAGGGGGCGCAAAAGGACCACGGATGGACTCTGACAGCATGGGGACCTATGGAAGCAAGGAACCATTATGACACCATGAAGGCCAAGAATCAAATGGTTCATTCTAAGACCAAGTGGCCTAAAAGGGCTTGGAATGCATTGTGACACCACAGAGGTTAAGAGAAGCAAGGAACCATTGTGACCCATTGCAGGCTAACAATCTAATGATCCCTTGTGGCACCAGGGGGTATAAAAAGGGCCAGGGATGAATTGTTACAGCATGGGGCCCAATAGAAACAAGGATCTATTATGACACCATGGAGGCCAAGAATCAAATGATTCATTGTGACATCAAGTGGCCTAAAAGGGCATGGGATGCATTGTGACACCACAGGGGTTAAGAGAAGCAAGGATCCATTGTGACCCAATGGAGGCTAATAATCCCAGGATCCCATTTGACACCAGGGGGCGTAAAAGGGCCAGGGATGAATTGTGACAGCATGGGGCCCAATAGAAACAAGGAACCATTTTGACACAATGGAGGCCAAGAATCAAATGATTCATTGTGACATCAAGTGGCCTAAAAGGGCATGGGATGCATTATGACACCACAGAGGTTAAGAGAAGCAAGGAACCATTGTGACCCAATGCAGGCTAACAATCTAATGATCCCTTGTGGCACCAATGGGCCTAAAAGGGGCAGGGATGAATTGTTACAGCACGGGGACCAATAGAAGCAAGGATCTATTATGCCACCATGGAGGCCAAGAATCAAATAATTCATTGTGACATCAAGTGGCCTAAAAGGGCATGGGATGCATTGTGACAGCACAGGGGTTAAGAGAAGCAAGGATCCATTGTGACCCAATGCAGGCTAACAATCTAATGATCCCTTGTGGCACCAGGGGGTATAAAAAGGGCCAGGGATGAATTGTGACAGCATGGGGCCCAATAGAAACAAGGATCTATTATGCCACCATGTAGGCCAAGAATCAAATGATTCATTGTGACATCAAGTGGCCTAAAAGGGCATGGGATGCATTGTGACACCACAGAGGTTAAGAGAAGCAAGGAACCATTGTGACCCATTGCAGGCTAACAATCTAATGATCCCTTGTGACACCAATGGGCCTAAAAGGTCCAGGGATGAATTGTTACAGCACGGGGACCAATAGAAGCAAGGATCTATTATGCCACCATGGAGGCCAAGAATCAAATAATTCATTGTGACATCATGTGGCCTAAAAGGGCATGGGATGCATTGTGACAGCACAGGGGTTAAGAGAAGCAAGGATCCATTGTGACCCAATGCAGGCTAACAATCTAATGATCCCTTTTGACACCAATGGGCCTAAAAGGGGCAGGGATGTATTGTGAAAGCGTGGGGCCCAAGTAAAACCTGGTACAATTACGCCACCATGGAGGCCAAGAATCAAATGATTCATTGTGACATCAAGTGGCCTAAAAGGGCATGGGATGCATTGTGACACCACAGGGGTTAAGAGAAGCAAGGAACCATTGTGACCCAATGCAGGCTAAAAATCTAAGAATCCCTTTTGACACCAGGGGGCGCAAAAGGACCACGGATGGACTCTGACAGCATGGGGACCTATAGAAGCAAGGAACCATTATGACACCATGAAGGCCTAAAATCAAATGGTTCATTGTAAGACCAAGTGGCCTAAAAGGGCTTGGAATGCATTGTGACACCACAGAGGTTAAGAGAAGCAAGGAACCATTGTGACCCAATGCAGGCTAACAATCTAATGATCCCTTGTGGCACCAGGGGGTATAAAAAGGGCCAGGGATGGATTGTTACAGCACGGGGACCAATAGAAGCAAGGATCTATTATGCCACCATGGAGGCCAAGAATCAAATAATTCATTGTGACATCAAGTGGCGTAAAAGGGCATGGGATGCATTGTGACACCACAGGGGTTAAGAGAAGCAAGGATCCATTGTGACCCAATGGAGGCTAATAATCCCAGGATCCCATTTGACACCAGGGGGCGTAAAAGGGCCAGGGATGAATTGTGACAGCATGGGGCCCAATAGAAACAAGGAACCATTTTGACACAATGGAGGCCAAGAATCAAATGATTCATTGTGACATCAAGTGGCCTA